>NC_052336.1:7432901-7581113 GCF_016432855.1 Salvelinus namaycush
AGAGACAGGGGGAATGAGGGAGGTAGAGAGAGACAGGGGGAACGAGGGAGGTAGAGAGAGAGAGAGAGAGAGACAGGGGGAACGAGGGAGGTAGAGAGGGGGAACTAGAGAGAGGGAGGTAGAGAGAGAGACAGGGGGAACGAGGGAGGTAGAGCGAGAGAGAGAGACAGGGGGAACGAGGGAGGTAGAGCGAGAGAGAGAGACAGGGGGAACGAGGGAGGTAGAGAGAGAGAGAGACAGGGGGAACGAGGGAGGTAGAGAGAGAGACAGGGGGAACGAGGGAGGTAGAGAGAGAGACAGGGGGAACGAGGGAGGTAGAGAGAGAGAGAGAGACAGGGGGAACGAGGGAGGTAGAGAGAGAGAGAGAGACAGGGGGAACGAGGGAGGTAGAGAGAGAGAGAGAGACAGGGGGAACGAGGGAGGTAGAGAGAGAGAGAGAGAGACAGGGGGAACGAGGGAGAGAGAGAGAGAGAGAGAGACAGGGGGAACGAGGGAGGTAGAGAGAGAGACAGGGGGAACGAGGGAGGTAGAGAGAGAGACAGGGGGAACGAGGGAGGTAGAGAGAGACAGGGGGAATGAGGGAGGTAGAGAGAGACAGGGGGAACGAGGGAGGTAGAGAGAGAGAGAGAGAGAGACAGGGGGAACGAGGGAGGTAGAGAGGGGGAACTAGAGAGAGGGAGGTAGAGACAGAGAGGGAGGTAGAGAGAGAGAGGGGGACCGCGGTAGAGCGAGCGAGGGATGTAGAGAGAGAAGGAGAACGAGAGGTAGAGGGAGAGAGACGTGTCTGTGTTCCTGGCTGGGGCTTTAAAGTGCATCTAAATTGAGTCTTTTGTTGCCTGACATTCTCAGGTACCATGGATACAGGTCAGCGGGGACCAAAGCCTCTCTAACAACCCTCTGTTAACACTATTAACCATCAGACCACCTGAATGAATGAGATGTCCAGTGTTCATTCTCTGAAGAATTCAAATCTTCTCCTGTTATCATAATATCACCATCCTATTGAAGATAGTTTTACCATAATGAATAGGGCTGGGAATTGCCAGGGACTCGCAATACAATATTATCACGATAGTTAGGTGCCGATAAGATATGTATTGCGATTGCCACAATTCTATATATATTGCGATTTGATAATGTGATTTTGTGATTTGATGTTCTAAACATGTTGCTCACTATAGAGTGTCTGCTGCAGAGAGACAAGAGAGCATGAGAAAACGAGTTTTGATCAGTCAGGGAAATAGAAGTGCTGAAAACATGATGACTCACTATTTAAAAAGAAGATCGAAAACAAGCTATAGGATGAAAAAGACAGGTGTTTTGGTGCAGGTACAGCCGACTAGCGCTAGCTAACGCTACCTACTGTAGCATAAATAAATACATTTATTATACAGTACATGTCAAAAGTTTGGACACCTACTAATTGAAGGGTTGTTTAAAAAAAATATATATATATATATATTTTCTACATTGTAGAATAATAGTGAAGACCTCAAAACTATGAAATAACAAATATGGAATCATGTAGTAACCAAAAAAGTGTTAAACAAATCAAAATACATTTTATATTTGAGATTCTTCAAATTAGCCACCCTTTGCCTTGATGACAGCTTTGTTTACTCTTGGCTTTCTCTCAACCAGCTTCACCTGGAATTATTTTCCAACAGTCTTGGAGTTCCCACATATGCTGAGAACTTGTTGGCTGCTTTTCCTTCACTCTGCGGTCCAACTCATCCCAAACCATCTCAATTGGGTTGAGGTCAGGTGATTGTGGAGGCCAGGTCATCTGATGCAGCACTCCATAACTCTCCTTCTTGGTCAAATAGCCCTTACACAACCTGCAGGTGTGTTGGGTCATTGTCCTGGTGGAAAACAAATGACAGTCCCACTAAGCGCAAACCAGATGGGATGGCGTATCGCTGCAGAATGCTGTGGTAGCTATGCTGGTTAAGTGTGCCTTGAATTCTAAATAAATCACAGACAGTGTCACCAGCAAAGCACCCCCACATCATCACACCTCCTCCATGCTTCACGGTGGGAACCACACATGCGGAGATTATCCATTCATGTACTCTGCGTCTCACAAAGACACGGCGGTTGGAACCAAAAGTCTCAAATTTAGATTCATCAAAACAAAGGACAGATTTCCACCGGTTTAATATCCATTGCTCATGTTTCTTGGCCCAAGCAAGTCTCTTCTTCTTATTGGTGTCCTTTAGTAGTGGTTTCTTTGAGGAAATTGGACCATGAAGGCCTGATTCACGCAGTCTTCTCTGAACTGTTGATGTTGAGATGTGTCTGTTACTTGAACTCTGTGAAGCATTTATTTGGGCTGTAATTTCTGAGGCTGGTAACTCGAATGAACTTACCCTCTGCAGCAGAAATAACTCTGGGTCTTCCTTTCCTGTGGCGGTCCTCATGAGAGCCGGTTTCATCATAGCACTTGATGGTTATTGCGACAGCACTTGAAGAAACATTCAAAGTTCTTGACATTTTCAGCATTTAAAAATGCTTTAACCTTCATGTCTTAAAGTAATGATGTACTGCCCTTTTCTCTTTGCTTATTTGAGCTGTTATTCCCATAATATGGACTTGGTCTTTTACCAAATAGAGCTATCTTCTGTATACCCACCCTACCTTGTCACAACACAACTGATTGGCTCAAATGTATTAAGAAGGAAAGAAATTCCACAAATTAACTTTTAACAAGGCACACCTGTTAATTGAAATGTATTCCAAGTGACTACCTCTT
Source organism: Salvelinus namaycush (assembly GCF_016432855.1). Taxonomy (NCBI): domain Eukaryota; kingdom Metazoa; phylum Chordata; class Actinopteri; order Salmoniformes; family Salmonidae; genus Salvelinus; species Salvelinus namaycush. Next base: position 7,435,654 of record NC_052336.1, read on the forward strand.
GAAGCTGTGCCAAGAGTGTGCAAAACTGTCAAAGGCAAAGGGTGGCTACTTTGAAGAATCTCAAATAGATTTTGAATTTAACACTTTTTTTGGTTACTACATGATTCCATATGTGTTATTTCATAGTTTTGATGTCTTCACTATTATTCTACAATGTAGAAAATAGTAAAAATGAGAAACCATTGAATGAGTAAGTGTACTGTATATAGGCCTATACATATAATTGTTTTTACAAATCGATACTTGAGTCAAATATCTATATAATATTGCAATATGTAACTGTATATATTCCCCCCCATCACTAATAATGAACAGAGCTAGCCTTGTGAAACTAGCTTGATCTCGCGATCGCTCACATTCTGTTTCACTTCACGTCAACATGAACACAGCGGACAGTCTGCTTGACCAGGCTAGAACAGATTTGAATAGCAGTAATGCCATTGACCAGAGAGTTGGGCCTAGTTTCAGTGGGAAGTGAGTCGCTCCCAGTGACTATTAGTTGTCTAGTAATGGTAAGCGTTACCAAGTCGTCTGGTAAGCCTTACTAAGTCGTCCTGTAAGTACCTAACCTGTGGTCCCTGTGTATATAGCGGAGGTGGTTGGTTGAGTGAAACATGCTCACGTGACGAGTGAGACTGTCTCAGCAGGTGGTCTGAAGAAGATATAAATTACTGAGGCCTCTACCTCTACCATCCTGCCCCTCTCTCTCTCTCTCTCTCTCTCTCTCTCTCTCTCTCTCTCTCTCTCTCTCTCTCTCTCTCTCTCTCTCTCTCTCTCTCTCTCTCTCTCTCTCTCTCTCTCTCTCTCTCTCTCTCTCTCTCTCTCTCTCTCTCTCTCTCTCTCTCTCTCTCTCTCTCTCTCTCTCTCTCTCTCTCTCTCTCTCTCTCTCTCTCTCTCTCTCTCTCTCTCTCTCTCTCCATCTCTCTTTCTATCTCTCTCTCTCTCTCTCTCTCTCTCACTCTGTCTCTCTCTCTCTCTCTCTCTCTCTCTCTCTCTCTCTCTCTCTCTCGGGTAATAAGCAGTGTGTCTCAGACACATTCATCAGCCCTCTGAGTGTCTCTGTCTTACAGATTAACTCCTATTTACAGTTCGAGTAACACAAGAGGTTTCTCTCTACTGCTCACTGATCGCTCAGCTTTTAACAGACACGGATTTGCAATTTTCCATCACCTTTTAGACTTTGAGACCGGAGTGATTATGTGGTGAGGGACATAGAGCGAGAGAGAGGAAGATATAGAGTGAGAGATGGTATCTGTGGTGATCTGTTGAGGCTGCGCTGCTGGTCTGCAGTGCTGGTGTGGTTGGTTGGTCAGGAGATGTGTGAAGGTTATTTGGTATGTTCCTGTACTCAGCCCTTAAACACTACCGCGATGAAGAAGAAGACAACTTCCAGGTAGACAACCTGTTTTATCTGTGTTTTAGAACTTCTGTTGTTCCAGAACTTCTGTCCTACCTGTGTTTTAGAACTTCTGTTGTTCCAGAACTTCTGTCCTACCTGTGTTTTAGAACTTCTGTTGTTCCAGAACTTCTGTTCTACCTGTATTTTAGAACTTCTGTTGTTCTAGAAGTTCTGTTCTACCTGTGTTTTAGAACTTCTGGTCTTCTACCTCCTGTTTTAGAATTCTGTTCTAGAGCTTTTGTTGTGCCACTGCTGTGTTACAACTTCCATTTGACCTTTGTTCGAGAACTTCAGTTCTTCTAGCTCTGTTTCTGAAACGCCTGTTGTCCTAAAACTGTTTCTAGCTGGTATGTTCTTTCACTGTGGGAAGACAACAGGGCTACTAGGCCTCTTCAAACCTGGTCATTCCCAGTGTTTTGTAATCTCAGCTCTCTGCCAGTGAACCACTGTACCCAGTACTTCTCTGAGTTAGGAGGAGGTGAAGAATTTCAGCCTGTTCCTTTGTGAAGGGAAGGATTATTGGTGCTAATCGTCTGTGAGGCCCTGTGTTGTTTAGAACCAGGAACAAAAAGCTATCGGAACGACGGAACCCTGAAAATTAATTGAAAATTCTTCTGACATAAAGCCCTCGCTCTCGCTGGACGCTCGGCCGCCTGTCTCAGGAGAGTGAGAGAGTTTGTGGTTGTGAACGGACCGCTGCTGTTCTCTCACACACACACACACTGCTGTCCCCTTGGCAGCACTAGCAGCTCTGGTCTAATACACAGCAGTATTTAGTCTGATTGCATTTATTAGTTTATCAATCAGAGTACTGAGCCTCCTGGATTAGGGGGTCACTTGGAGCTCCTGGCTGGCTAGTTTGGGGTGCCCCTGGGGGGAGCTCGGCTCTGTGGTTACTGGTTAGTTACCACAGCAAACATTGATTGGACTGCCTTTAACTGGGAAAATATTATCTTCTATTATTTTGTGTTGACATGAGTTCAAATTGTATGTATGTATGTATGTACAGTCCTGGCCAAAAGTTTAGAATGACACAAATATTAATTTTCACAAAGTCTGCTGCCTCAGTTTGTATGATGGCAATTTGCATATACTCCAGAATGTTATGAAGAATGATCAGATGAATTGCAATTAATTGCAACGTCCCTATTTGCCATGCAAATTAACTGAATCCCAAAAACACATTTCCACTGCATTTCAGCCCTGCCACAAAAGGACCAGCTGACATCATATCATGTCAGTGATTCTCTTGTTAACACAGGTGTGAGTGTTGATGAGGACAAGGCTGGAGATCACTCTGTCATGCTGATTGAGTTCGAATAACAGACTGGAAGCTTCAAAAGGAGGGTGGTGCTTGGAATCATTGTTCTTCCTCTGTCAATCATGGAAGGAAACACGTACCTGCAAGGAAACACGTGCCGTCATCATTGCTTTGCACAAAAATGGCTTCTCCCAACCATCCAGGAACAGTTTGGTGACGAACAATGCCTTTTCCAGCATGATGGAGCACCTTGCCATAAGGCAAAAGTGATAACTAAGTGGCTCGGGGAAAAAAACATCGATATTTTGGGTCCATGGCCAGGAAACTCCCCAGACCTTAATCCCATTGAGAACTTGTGGTCAATCCTCAAGAGGCAGGTGGACAAACAAAAAAAACACAAATTCTGACAAACTCCAAGCATTGATTATGCAAGAATGAGCTGCCATCAGTCAGGATGTGGCCCAGAAGTTAATTGACAGCATGCCAGGGCAGATTGCAGAGGTCTTGAAAAAGAAGGGTCAACACTGCAAATATTGACTCTATGCATCAACTTCATGTAATTGTCAATAAAAGCCTTTGACACTTATGAAATGCTTGTAATTATACTTCAGTATTCCATAGTAACATCTGACAAAAATATCTAAAGACACTGAAGCAGCAAACTTTGTGGAAATTAATATTTGTGTCATTCTCAAAACTTTTGGACATGACAGTATGTATGTTGAATGTTCAGGGTAAGTCAATTAAGCAACCAAGTAGACCAGCTACAGCCCCGTTTGAACTGTACATTGGCCCATGGTTTCCCTACTATAGTGATCTCTGATACAGGGAGCCAGTTTGTACCGTTGTGATTCATTATATTTCTGTCTCCTTTCTCCACAGTCCCAGAAATCCTGGATAGAAAGCACTTTCACCAAGAGGGAATGTGTCCACATACTTCCAGTGTTGAAAGACCCCCACAGGTATCAATCAATCAAATGTATTTCTAAAGCCCTTTTTACATCAGCCGATGTCACAAAGTGCTGTACAGAAACCCAGCCTAAAACCCCAAACAGCAAGCAATGCAGATGTAGAAGCACGGTGGCTAGGAAAAACTCCCTAGAAAGGCAGGAACCTAGGAAGAAACGTAGAGGAACCAAGCTCTGCGGGGTGGCCAGTCCTCTTCTGGCTGTGCCGGGTGGAGATTATAACAGAACATGGCCAAGATGTTCAAACGTTCATAGATGACCAGCAGGGTCAAATAATAATAATCAGTGGTTGTAGCAGGTGCAACAGGTCAGCACCTCAGGAGTAAATGTCAGTTGGCTTTTCATAGCCAATCATAGAGAGAGAGTGGAATACAGCAGGTCCGGGACAAGGTATCACGTCCGGTGAACAGGTCAGGGTTCCATAGACACAAGTAGAACAGTTGAAACTGGAGCAGCAGCAGGTGGACTGGGGACAGCAAGGAGTCATCAGGCCATGTAGTCCTGAGGCATTGTCCTAGGACTCTGGTCCTCCGAGAGGAGAGGGTTAGAGGGTGCATACTTAAATTCACACAGGACACCGGATAAGACAGGAGAAATACTCCAGATATGACAGAGTATGTCTGTCTGTGTTTCTCTCTTTCTCTGTCTGTCTCTCACATGTATCTCTCTCTCCCGTCCCTCCATCCTTGAGTCTTTATTACCTGCATGGTGGGGTTAGTACACTGCAATCTGTAATTACACTGAGTGTGTCAGTAAAGGCCAGAAGGTGAAACTTAACCACTACTGTAGTAAGTAAGATTTGGTGTTAGGGCAGGGTGTAGCCCAACTACTAGGTTATCCTCCAACAGTCAGCCAGCCAGCCAGCCAGCCAAGGGCGTAACTTTGTGTTGGATATTGGAAGGGTCAGGGTCAATTGGTTCCAGTGTCAACAACCCTCTACAGGGGGTCCGGGGGCTTGGGAGATTTTATTTTATTTGCTGTGAAATGGTTGTTTCTGTTGACTTTCTAAGGGAAAATGCATCTAAAAAAAATCCTGATAATTTGGTCAATATACCCCAATCACAACTGCAAAAATCAATATTTTTCTATATTACTTTAACCGTGTTCCTACTCTTAACAGTTAACAAAAAGTCACCACCACACCCATTATTTAACTACATTTGAATGTCAAAGCCCATTATTCTATTTGTGTACCCTTCGCCACGCTTGGCTAGTACATGGTCTTGAATAACTAATTTCTTATACCAAACTAACTTTTAAAGCAGTCGAGTCCAGAAACTTTTTACACTATTTAATTGCAGTATTAATTCATCAAATAATTCAGTGACAGTTGGAAATGTAACTCTTCAATATGGATCAAACATTAGACTTCAAATAAACCAATCAGTATGGAGTCATTCTCAAGCAATAGACTTCAAAATAAATCAAATCAAATTGTATTTGTCACATGCGCCGAATACAACAGGTGTAGACTTTACAGTGAAATGCTGAATACAACAGGTGTAGTAGACCTTACAGTGAAATGCTGAATACAACAGGTGTAGTAGACCTTACAGTGAAATGCTGAATACAACAGGTGTAGACCTTACAGTGAAATGCTGAATACAACAGGTGTAGTAGACCTTACAGTGAAATGCTGAATACCTTACAGTGAAATGCTGAATACAACAGGTGTAGATCTTACAGTGAAATGCTGAATACAACAGGTGTAGTAGACCTTACAGTGAAATGCTGAATACAACAGGTGTAGTAGACCTTACAGTGAAATGCTGAATACAACAGGTGTAGTAAACCTTACAGTGAAATGCTGAATACAACAGGTGTAGTAGACCTTACAGTGAAATGCTGAATACAACAGGTGTAGTAGACCTTACAGTGAAATGCTGAATACAACAGGTGTAGTAGACCTTACAGTGAAATGCTGAATACAACAGGTGTAGTAGACCTTACAGTGAAATGCTGAATACAACAGGTGTAGTAGACCTGACAGTGAAATGCTGAATACAACAGGTGTAGTAGACCTGACAGTGAAATGCTGAATACAACAGGTGTAGTAGACCTGACAGTGAAATGCTGAATACAACAGGTGTAGTAGACCTTACAGTGAAATGCTGAATACAACAGGTGTAGTAGACCTTACAGTGAAATGCTGAATACAACAGGTGTAGTAGACCTTACAGTGAAATGCTGAATACAACAGGTGTAGTAGACCTTACAGTGAAATGCTGAATACAACAGGTGTAGTAGACCTTACAGTGAAATGCTGAATACAACAGGTGTAGTAGACCTTAGTGAAATGCTGAATACAACAGGTGTAGTAGACCTTACAGTGAAATGCTGAATACAACAGGTGTAGTAGACCTTACAGTGAAATGCTTACTTAACCAACACAACAAATAATTAAGGAGCAGCAGTAAATAACAATAGTGGGGCTATATACAGGGGGTACCGGTTCAGAGTCAATGTGGAGGCTATATACAGGGGGTACCGGTTCAGAGTCAATGTGGAGGCTATATACAGGGGGTACCGGTAGAGTCAATGTGGAGGTTATATACAGGGGCTACCGGTTCAGAGTCAATGTGGAGGTTATATACAGGGGGTACCGGTTCAGAGTCAATGTGGAGGTTATATACAGGGGCTACCGGTTCAGAGTCAATGTGGAGGCTATATACAGGGGCTACCGGTTCAGAGTCAATGTGGAGGCTATATACAGGGGCTACCGGTTCAGAGTCAATGTGGAGGCTATATACAGGGGCTACCGGTTCAGAGTCAATGTGGAGGCTATATACAGGGGCTACCGGTTCAGAGTCAATGTGGAGGCTATATACAGGGGCTACCGGTTCAGAGTCAATGTGGAGGCTATATACAGGGGCTACCGGTTCAGAGTCAATGTGGAGGCTATATACAGGGGCTACCGGTTCAGAGTCAATGTGCGGGGGCACCGGTGTCGAGGTAATTGAGGTAATTATGTACATGCAGGTAGGGTTATTAAAGTGGCTATGCATAGATAATAACAGAGAGTAACAGCATCAGGGGGAGGGGTGCAAAACAGTATTCAAAATAAACCAATCAGTATGGTGTCATTCTCAAGCAATAGACTTCAAAAATACTTAACATTGTCGTTCACCATCAAGTAAAAAACATACACTTTGAATAACCGGTTGCAACCTTGTATACATATAGTGGTACAGAGAGGGTACATATAGTGGTACAGAGAGGGTACATATAGTGGTACAGAGAGGGTACATATAGTGGTACAGAGAGGGTACATATAGTGGTACAGAGAGGGTACATATAGTGGTACAGAGAGGGTTCATATAGTGGTACAGAGAGGGTACATATAGTGGTACAGAGAGGGTACATATAGTGGTACAGAGAGGGTACATATAGTGGTACAGAGAGGGTACATATAGTGGTACAGAGAGGGTACATATAGTGGTACAGAGAGGGTTCATATAGTGGTACAGAGAGGGTACATATAGTGGTACAGAGAGGGTACATATAGTGGTACAGAGAGGGTACATATAGTGGTACAGAGAGGGTTCATATAGTGGTACAGAGAGGGTACATATAGTGGTACAGAGAGGGTTCAGATCTTCACTCTCAATTCACTTAAATGTCCCAAATACTGTTTATGCCCGTCACTGACGGAAATAAGATGTGGGTATATTGTTTTCCTATCTATGGTATCCGGCTTCTCCTGGTGGATAGGACAGACGGCAACATGGTGCTTTGTGTCATTGTTGATCACAGCCACATCTTCAACCTCCATGACAACCAAATGAAATCAGAATGCCGACAACAACATTTGGGCTACAGTCAGGAAAGATGAGCTGAACCGATAGTGATGTAAATAGCTGTGCAACGTGTTTTACCAGACTGCCTTATAACTCAAGTTCAAAATGTTTCCGTGATGTCCTGTTCATCCTCACCATGTGCCTCAACATGGGTGGTGCTCTCCCTCTCTACTGACTGTCTCTGATCCCTGGCATGACAACCAAATGAAATCAGAATGCAGGCAGCAGTCATTTTGTTATAGCACTTGGGCTATAGTCAGCAAAGATGAGGAGTTGAACTGATAGTGCCTTATAACTCATTCTCACCTGATGACCTGTTCGTCCTCTCCCTGCCTCAGCATGGGGGGATGCTCCCTCTCTCTGTTGCCTGTCTTTGAACCCTGCCATAATCATATGACAAAAATGTCTGGCCTTAATGATGGGGTTACCCTATTAAGACAAATTAAATTCTGCTTTTATTAGCTAAATTATTGATTTACTGTCTGGCAATAAGTACTGCATAGTACCAGTATATTGTGAATTGTACAGTGTAGATAGCTATGTAGCCATTCATTTACTTAGTCTACTGCACTCCTTCAATCTTACGTCCTGCACTTTTCTCCTCTTTTGTATTGGCACCTCCATTAAGCTACTTTTTCACTAGGGTGACCACTGACTCACTGAGTGCTGCTCATCTGAAACTGCAGTTGGAAAGATAAAAGGGAAGATCAAGATATTGTGCTAGCTTGCTAACGTTAGCCTAGCTAAAATAGCCAACCTAGCATTGCATCACTTGGTATAAAACTGTTTTTATACTATTATCTCATCACCAATAGTTTGCTAAATACACAACAACATAGGACTACATTTTATAAAATGTTCATGAACTTTTACTTGTTTTAAACTTTCAAAACATTTATACATTGGAGCGCTCGTGAATATAGCTTCCCAGGGCTCAAGACTAATCTTGATTCTGGAGTGGCACAGGAGACAGTGTCTTCCACCACCATCAACAAAGCACCAAATGATGGAATTTCTTGTGGAAGAATGGTTTGGCATCCCTCCAATAGAGTTCCAGACACTTGTAGAATCCATGCCTATGCGCATTGAAGCTGTTCTGGCAGCTCGTGGTGGCCCAATGGCCTATTAAGATGCTTTATGCTTTCTCTCCTTGTCTCCCATCCCACCCATGGCATTATTAACCAAATCTAGCAGAGCGGAAACCAAAGCCTACTGGAGGCATGCTTCGTTCAAATCAAACACAAGAGCGGAGAGAAAGGCCAGTGCCTGTTGCGCAACGCGTATCATCCACCTTGCACCTCTGAGCGGAGGCAGTCAGCAGTTTGAAAGTAGCCTAGCCAAAATCAGACCATAGAAATTGAGGGAATTATTTGATAAATACTTCCTTATGCCATTGAAAACAGCTTTCTTTCATTGTTCCAGCAGCCAAAGACACAATCCTAGTCATATTAGCAACTCATGCTAGTTGTTGCATCTTTAGATCTCCCCTCTTTCTAAATGTGTGGTGTGCTTTTTAGTGTCTTCCAGCTACTTGCATTCTGGAACATTCGTGCAGAGCCTACTGCCGTGTGTGCATTGTTGCATTTATTTTGATCTGTTGCATCAGCCTAATTGCTTTGTATTTATTTTTATATACAGTGGTTATATGAATTTTGGATCTGTCGTCCCAGAACAGTCCCAAGGTCTGTTTTGAACCGTCCCAGACATCTAATGTTTAACGTCCCGGGACGAGAGGGACACCTTTTTAATTTCAAGCCCTGTAGCTACGTCTCCTCAGCAAACAGCACAAAGAGAGAGAGGTAGTGCATGCTGCTGAACTGTTGCTGCAGGGCTGCTGCCTCTGGGGACCGGGCGCAACCAAAAGCCTTTGGTAAAATGAGGAGCAGGTGTTGTTTTCTATGTTTATAATCTGACAATATAATATGATGGTCTGACGTGTAGGCTAGGCTATGTGTGTTGTGTTTAAGGCGTGTATGAACTTGAAGGTCTCCTGCCGCTTAGTACTGTAGTATTTTCTACTTGAACTTGCTGGAATGTGACATTGCAGTGCTGGAATTCTACAGAGGTCCCGTTTGTACACTTTTCACACTACTGAACCATGCTGGCCTGGTTACAATGCTGCAACTGTGTTGGGAAAGACAATCTGAAAAGAAAAATCCAAGTAAACAGAGTACGGTTTGGGTTCGAGACAGTGTGAAAAGGGTGCTAGTGTGTGGTAGGTTACAGTCATTCAGTTCACGTCTACTGGACAGCTAGACACTCAAATAAGTCGTCTCTCTTCAAAACATTAATTTTATTGTGAAGTACTAACAAAGGATTTCAGACTGGCTATTTTTCCCAATATGACATCAATCGTTGCCAGTTTGCCCTCAGTGACACGGATTCCATCCCCACACTCTAAAAGTAGTGGTTCCCAACCTGGTGTGTCTCGAGGAAACTTTTTCTAATCTTGATATTATTTTTTTTTGAACACTTAGTTAAAAGTGACCAGTGGAATGCACATGGGAGCAGTGGCAGTCAGATAACACACTAAATGGCACATGGGAGCAGTGGCAGTCAGATAATACACTAAATGGCACATGGGAGCAGTGGCAGTCAGATAACACACTAAATGGCACATGGTTACATCTGTATCCTTGTTTCAAGTCGTGTGCTCAGGTTGTTACATTTGTATCGTTTGAAAACCATTCGCACAGGCAAGTTTGATTAGGCTTAACCAGAGTCATTTATTTCTTAATATATGGCTCTGAACTTAGCTATGCCACAGCCTCTGCCATAGAACCAAATGGATCATGGCTTTGTGTCTGTGGTTGCACCTTTTACAATGTAGAAAACCGCTCATCTGTTGCCAAAACCATTCAAAACTAAATACCTATTTTACCGGAACTACATTATCTTATTTCTGGCGCAGGTTGCGGGACGCTCTTAAAACGGATGCACACTAAAATTAACCATCATGAGTAAGGAACTATCAAAACTATGAAAATATTTCAAATAAACCCTAATGTATAAAAAAAGGTTTTCACAGAAAATAAACAGCTATTTTTAGTTCTCAACAGAGATGTTAGATTGGGTTCAAGTCAGTGCTCTGGCTGGGCCACTCAAGGACATTCAAAGAGTTTTCCCGAAGCCACTCCTGCGTTGTCTTGGCTGTATGCTTAGGGCCGTTGTCCTGTTGGAAGGTGAATCTTTGCCCCAGTCTGAGAACCTGCTCCAGAGCGCTCAGGACTTCATCAAGGAGCTCTCTGTCCTTCTGGAAGGTTCTTACATCTCTAAGGAAGAACTCCAGAGCTCTGTCAGTGACCATCGGGTTCTTTGTTTTCTCCCTGACTAAGGCCCTTCTCCCCTGATTGCTCAGTTTGGCCGGGCGGCCAGCTCTAGGAAGAGTTTTGGTGGTTCCATACTTCTTCCATTTAGGAATGATGGAGGCCACTGTGTTCTTGGGACCTTCAATGCTGCAGACATTTTTTGGTACCCTTCCCCCAGATCTGTGCTTCGACGCAATCCTTTCTCGGCGCTCTACGGACAATTCCTTCGACCTCATGGCTTGGTTTTTGCTCTGACATTCACTGTCAACTGTGGGACCTTATATAGACAGGTGTGTGCCTTTCCAAATCATGTCCAATCAGTTGAATTTACCACAGGTGGACTCAAGTTGTAGAAACAAGGATGATCATTGGAAACAGGATGCACATGAGCTCAATTTCGAGTGTCATAGCAAATGGTCTGAATACTTATGTAAATAAGGAATTTGTTTTTATTTTTTATACATTTGCAAAAATGTTATCTGTTTCCGCTTTGTCACTATGGGGTATTGTGTGTAGATTGCTGAGGATGTTTTATTTATTTAATCCCTTTTAAAATAAGGGCTGTAACGTAACAACATGTGGAAAAAGTGAAGGGGTCTGATTGCTTTCCGAAGGCACTGTGTCTATATACACATCAATTACACAAAACACGAAAAGCAGAGCACAAACACATGAACCAAACACTTTCTTCAGTAAAAAGGCCATCTAACGTCTTCCTGAATTTCCCCCTGAGGCACCAAATCCACCAACTTTAGGCACTTTTGAAGATCATTCCTAACTCGGTGGAGATCATATCCAATATCAGCTTTCTGCATAAACTAGACGAGTCTCAGTTGGCCCGACCAACCAGTGCTCCTGCACATTGGCTAACCAGGCTATCTGCATTGTGTCCCGCCAACACCTCTTTTACGCTACTGCTATTCTCTGTTCATATATGCAAAGTCACTTTAACCATATATACATGTCATACTACCTCAATCAGCCCGACTAACCGGTGTCTGTATGTAGCCTCGCTACTTTTATAGCCTCGCTACTGTATATAGCCTGTCTTTTTACTGTTTCATTTCTTTACTTACCTATTGTTCACCTAACACCCTTTTTGCACTATTGGTTAGAGCCTGTAAGTAAAATTTCACTGTAAGGTCTACACATGTTGTATTCGGCGCACGTGACAAATACACTTTGATTTGATTTATATATCGGTGTGAGTGTTACTCAATCAATGCTAGCTGGTTTACTTATTGATCATACTAACAACACTACTGCTTCCTGTGAAGTACAACCCCGAGATGGGCTAACAACGGGTACATGATGAACATGTCTTCAAACAAGACTAGATAGAAACTGTTGTCTGGGTTCATCTCTCTTATTTTATAAGGCCAGGTTACAGCTAAACTATATATGCAAAAGTATGTGGACACCCTTTCAAATGAGTGGATTTGGCTATTTCAGCTACACCCGTTGCTGACGGGTGTCTAAAATCGAGCACACAGCCATGCAATCTCCATAGACAAACACTGTCAGTAGAATGCCTTATTGAAGAGCTCAGTGACTTTCAACATGGCACCGTCATAGGATGCCACCTTTCCAACAAGTCAGTTAGTCAAATTTCTGCCCTGCTAGAGCTGCCCCATTCAACTGTAAGTGCTGTTATTGTGAAGTGGAAACATCTAGGAGCAAAAACAGCTTAGCCGCGAAGTGGTAGGCCACACAAGCTCACAGAACGGGACCACCGTAGCATGTAAAAATCATCTGTCCTCTGTTGCAACACTCCCTACCGAGATCCAAACTGCCTCTGGAAGCAACGTCAGCACAAGGACTGTAAGTCGGATTTCCATGGTCGAGCAGCAGCACACAAGCCTAAGATCACCATGCGCAATGCCAAGCATCGGCAGGAGTGGTGTGAAGTTCGCCACCATTGGACTCTGGAGCAGTGGAAACGCGTTCTCTGGAGTGATGAATCACGCTTGACTATCTAGCAGTCCCACGGACAAAGCTGGGTTTGGCGGATGCCAGGAACGTTACCTGCCCCAATGCATAGTGCCAACTGTAAAGTTTAGTGGAGGAGGAATAATGGTCTGGGGTTGTTTTTCATTGTTCGGGCTAGGCCCTTAGTTCCAGTGAACAGAAATCTTAACGCTAAAACATACAATGACATTCTACACAATTCTTTGCTTCCAACTTTATGGCACAAAGCGAGGTCCAAACAGAAATGGTTTGTAGAGATCGGTATGGAAGAACTTGACTGGCCTGCACTGAGCCCTGACCTCAACCCAATCGAAAACCTTTGGGATGAATTGAAACGCAGACTGCAAGACAGGCCTAATCGCCCAACATCAATGCCTGACCTCACAAATGCTCTTGTGGCTGAATGGAAGCAAGTCCGCTCAGTAATGTTCCAACATCTAGTGGAAAGCTGTTATTACAGCCTCCACTCTTTTTTATATTATTTTTTACTATTTTCTACATTGCAGAATAATAGTGAAGACATAAAAACTATGAAATAACACATATGGGATCATGTAGTAACCAAAAAAGTGTTGAACAAATCAAAATATATTTTATATTTGAGATTCTTCAAATAGCCACTCTTTGCCTTGATGACAGCTTTGCACACTCTTGACGTTCTCTTAACCAGCTTCACCTGTACTGCTTTTCCAACTTCACCTGGAATGCTTTTCCAACAGTCTTGAAGGAGTTCCCACATATGCTGAGCACTTGTTGGCTGCTTTTCCTTCACTCTGCAGTCCAACTCATCCCAAACCATCTCAATTGGGTTGAGGTCGGGTGATTTGCGGAGTCACTCCATCACTCTCCTTCTTGGTCAAATAGCCCTTACACAACCTGCAGGTGTGTTGTCATTGTCCTGTAGAAAATCAAATGACAGTCCCACTAAGCCCAAACCAGATGGGATGGCGTATCGCTGTGATAGCCATGTCGGTTAAGTATGCCTTGAATTCTAAATAAATCACAGACAGTGTCACCAGCAAAGTACCATCACACCTCCTCCTCCATGCTTTACAGTGGGAAATACACATGCGGAGATCATCTGTTCACCCACACCGCGTCTCACAAAGACGCAGCGGTTGGAACCAAAAGTCTCCAATTTGGACTCATCAGACCAAAGGACAGATTTCCACTGGTCTAATGTCCATTTGCTCAGGTTTCTTGGCCCAAGCAAGTCTCTTCTTCTTATTGGTGTCCTTTAGTAGTGGTTTCTTTGCAGCAATTCGACCATGAAGGCCTAATTCACGCAGTCTCCTCTGAACAGTTGATGTTGAGATGTGTCTGTGACTGGAACTCTGAAGCATTTATTTGAACTGCAATTTCTGAGGCTGGTAACTCTAATGAACTTATCCTCTGCAGCAGAGGTAACTCTGGGTCTTCCTTTCCTGTGGCGGTCCTCATGAGAGCCAGTTTCATCATAGCGCTTGATGGTTTTTGCGACTGCACTTGAAGAAACTTTCAAAGTTCTTAAAATGTTCAGTATTAACTGACCTTCATGTCTTAAAGTAATGATGGACTGTCGTTTCTCTTTTGTTTATTTGAGCTGTTCTTGCCATAATATGGACTTGGTCTTTTACCAAATAGGGCTATCTTCTGTATACCCCCCTACCTTGTCACAACTTAATGCGTTTGAGCCAATCAGAAGGAAAGAAATTACACAAATTAACTTTTAAAAAGGCACACCTGTTAATTGAAATGTATTCCGGGTGACTACCTCATGAAGCTGGTTGAGAGAATGCCAAGAGTGTGCAAAGCTGTCATCAAGGCAAAGGGTGGCTACTTTGAAGAATCTCAAATCTAAAATAAATGTTTATTTGTTCAACACTTTTTTTGGTTTCTACATGATTCCATATGTGTTATTTCATAGTTTTGATGTCATCACTATTATTCTACAATATAGTAGAAAATAGTAAAAATAAAGAAAAACCTTTTTGAATGAGTAGGTGTTCTAAAACTTTTGAACGGTAGTGTATGTATAATACTTATATTTTACTTCATACTCTAATGTGAAGATGTTTGTTGATGTTGTTTCAGATGCCTTCCAGGATGTCAGATCTGCCAGCAGTTGGTGAGGTGAGTCTTTGGCCCTATTCTGGTCTCTCAGACAGACATGAGCCCAGTCCTTGACTCAAGACCCTGGGACCTCCTCAATTCAACCAACCTCTTCTAAAATACTGTACTGACATAAACAATAACTGGTATTAAAGTTCTGTGTGGAAGTGTAGCCTAGTCTATTGCACTCCACGCCTATGGTTCTTCACTGTATATAGTACTGTATCAGTGGCGGTCGGTGTCGTTTTAAGATGAGGAAGGACGATTTTTACAATATTTTTATGAGCATGCTGTTATTTCTGTTACAGCATATTTGATGACTGTCATTCATATGCCATTCACCCAACTCAATGTAACATAGTTTAGGTTACTACATGATACTCAAATTGTCCCTATACCCATCATGAGTTTTTACAACCTATCTTATGAATGAAAGTTTACAATGTACAACAGGTTGAGAGAAAAATTTGAGTAATCAAGGTGACACACAGTGTCTCATTCAATACCGCCTTGCACAATCTTGCCTGCATCTAGCTGATCTAGTGTGTAACTGTAATCATTAGTCCAATAGTTGCAAACGAGAGTTTCTATTGGACAAATTAATGTGTGTGTATCCCCGTTACGTTTGCTCCAGTTTAAGAAAGTTTTTCGGCGGAATGAATACACCCCTGATCACACGCAAATACAGTTCACTTTCATAGCAGCCACATACAAATAGCATGATCACTTTGCTCGTTAATTCCTTCTCAAATCTATGCGCTTTCTTCCGCTCACCTTTTCCCTTCATTTGTGGGCTTCAGTGCACAACACATCAGCTGTCTGTGACCAGGCGAAAAAACCTTTCCATGCCAAACCTTTATATCATAACCGCTAACCTCTACACATAGCCTACGTCGTTGTCACCATATTAGCCAACGTCAGTCAACATAGTCCTCTGGAAGTTGTCATAATTACTGTGTAAGTCTATGGAAGGGAGTGAGAACCTTGAGAATCCTAGGTTTTGTATTGAAGTCAATGTACTCAGAGGAGGACGGAAACTAGCTGTCCTCCGGCTACACCATGGTGCTACACTACAGAGTGCTGCTGAGGCTACTGTAGACCTTCATCGCAAAACAGTGTGTTTTAATCAATTATTTTGTGACACGTGAATATATTTAGTATAGTTTTATCTAAAAAGGATAACATTACTATTATTTTTTTTATTCACTGAGGATGGTCCTCCCCTTCCTCCTCTAAGGAGCCTCCACTGTACTGTATATAGTACCCCACTGTATATTACGGTGTATATAGTACTCCACTGTATATAATACTCCACTGTATAGTATTGTGTATATAGTACTCCACTTTATATAGTACTGTATATAGTACAGTACTACACCCCGGTCCTGAAAAGAAACCATTACCTTCCAGGCTTTGTGTGTCAGGAGGAACACATCATCCCTCTGAGAGAGGGTGTATGGGAAAGCAGGACCCAGACTGCCCTGTGTGTGTGTCACTGTATAGAAATGTAGAGGGGTAAAGCTGATGATTCATATGAGGCTCTGATGTGTCTGTGTGTAAAATAATATTTATCTCGGTGTCCCCCCCCTTCCTCTAGATGCTGCTGTGGTCGGCTGGTACGGCAGCATGCTGGGTTTACAGCCAGCCTGGCCATGAAGTACTCAGACGTGAACTTGGGTGGGGGGGCAGAGGGTGGGGTGCAGCCGGAGTTGGAGGAGTGGGCTGTGGACAAACACACACAGGAGAGCCCTACAGACGCTTACGGCATCGTTAACTTCCAGGGAGGGTCGCACTCTTACAGAGCCAAGGTAGGGTGGAGAGAAGCTTACACACACACACACACACACACACACACACACACACACACACACACACGTACACACTCTCACATCTCCATGGTGGACCTCACAGAGACAGACACTCTCTAAGCGCTTAGCACAACAAATCAAACCAGTGTCTCAGTCACATTGTGTCTCTGGCCATCGCCACATATTTGGCTACTTAGTAGGTTTAATCTGGCTGGCAAACCAGCTCCAAGGTATACATTATAAGACATCCTTTGACCTGGCCTGGCCTAGCATTCTGGATACTCTTCCCTGAGCTGAGCAGCCTAGCCTGTCTAGTCTGCCTCCATAGACAGCGGGTGAGTCCCAAATGGCATCCTATTCCCTATATAGTGCCCTACATTTGACCATGGCCCATTGGGCTCTGGTCAAAAGTAGTGCACTATGTAGGTAAAAGGGTGCCATTTGGGATGCAGACACCTATACACCACCTAGCAAAACACTTTTACCTCAGACTAACTTACTTACTTAGGCCTGTGTATTCCTTGCAAAACATATGCAATGTTTTTGATGAGTCACCTCCATCCCTTTTGGGCTAAAATAAGTGGTTATTATTGTGGTTATTCTACATGAAGTAGGTGAATATAATCACAACGCCATTTAGTGTAATAGTTTAGAAACAGCAGTGACTGTAATACGGGCAAATCCCCCTCTTAAAACTACAGGTTTATTATGCCTTGGAACAAGTGAAGGGGTTGTGAGACTGAGAATATCCTTCACTGTACGTTCAGGACCGCTTTCCATGGCCCAGATTGACACATTTAATGGTGATGTATCAAGCATGTCCGTGTAGGTCCGGGAAATCGACCCTCAAAGACCCAAGTGTTGACATTGGAACATCATTAAGAATGTTAAGCTCGAGTTCAAACTTCAAATTAAAGATGGGTGTATTTTGAAAGGACTGCAACATGAAGTTTGTACATGAGAAGTTCAAACCCTCCAATCTCTCCTTTCCTCCCCTCCTCTCCACTCCTCTCCTGTCCCCAGTATGTGCGTCTGTCCCATGACAGCAGGCCAGAGAGCATCCTGAGGCTGATGCTGAATGAGTGGCAGATGGAGCTTCCTAAGATCCTCATCTCTGTCCACGGAGGCATCCAGAACTTTGACCTGCACCCCCGAATCAAACAGGTGGTGGGGAAGGGCCTGATCAAAGCGGCTGTCACCACCGGGGCATGGATACTGACAGGAGGGGTTAACACAGGTGATACACACGGGCATAGAAAAATGTACATACGCACAGATTCGCGCAAACTCTCTCACACACAGTGACTTACTGTTCTTATTAGGTAAAAGACACACAAGTCGGGTGTTCTGTCTTAGCAGAGTTGTGTTTCTCCATCCCAGCACTACTGGAACCTATATACTGTGTTTAACTCATTATGGAGACCTAATGATAATGTTTGACTCCTTACTTAATGACAGTGTTTAACTGATTACTTAGTGGGTTAATTAACCAGACTGGTGTTTATTCTGACTGGTCCTGATAGTAACACTCAGCTACAGCAGAGTTGGTTGTCCTGACAACTACACTAGTCTGTTTTGCTTGGTGTTGATTGGTTGTATTTTAACCCCTGACCTCCAGGTGTTGCCAAACATGTGGGTGATGCGTTGAAGGAACACTGTTCTAGATCGTCAAGGAAGATCTGTACAATTGGAGTCGCTCCCTGGGGCGTCATTGAGAACCGCAATGACCTCATCGGGAGAGACGTGAGGAACACACACTCACACACACAAAAGTTTGTTTTTTACTATCCTTGTGGGGACCAAACAATTGATTAAAATCCTATTTTCCCTAACCTTAACCTCTAAACCTAACTCTTAAACCTAAAATAGCCTTTTTCCCCATGGGGACCGGAGAAATGTCATTTTCCTTGTTTTACTATCCTTGTGAGGACTTCTGGATAGTGAAACCAAAAACCCCCACACACAAACAAGCACATCACAATACTTATTTACCCAGTATTTATTTTAAGTGGTCAAAAATATCTGCTGTCCAGTCAGAGTAAAGTGTGTGTGCGTATGTTCCAGGTTGTAGCCCCCTACCAGACGTTGCTGAACCCCCTATCCAAGCTCAACGTGTTGAACAACCTCCACTCCCACTTCCTACTGGTGGATGATGGGACGGTGGGGAAGTACGGAGCTGAGGTCGAACTACGCCGCGAGCTGGAAAAACACATCAAACTGCAGAGGATACACGCACGTAAGAGACACACACACACACGATAAACACATTAAACTGCAGAGGATACACGCACGTAAGAGACACACACACACACACACACACACGATAAACACATTAAACTGCAGAGGATACACGCACGTAAGAGAGACACACACACACACACACACACAATAAACACATTAAACTGCAGAGGATACACGCACGTAAGAGACACACACACACACACACACACACACGATAAACACATTAAACTGCAGAGGATACACACACACGATAAACACATTAAACTGCAGAGGATACACGCACGTAAGAGAGACACACACACACACACACAATAAACACATTAAACTGCAGAGGATACACGCACGTAAGAGACACACACACACACACACACGATAAAAACATCAAACTGCAGAGGATACTTTAGCAATAAGGCATGAGAATCGTGGATTATAGTGAATTACACACAATTTTGGGCTGTTCTTAAACACAGTGGGAAGCGGAGTGCCGGGAAACAACCCTTGAGTGTGTTATTCATGATAATCTACAGGTTTGCGTCTGTTATTCATGATAATCTACAGGTTTGAGTCTGTTATTCATGGTAATCTACAGGTTTGAGTCTGTTATTCATGATAATCTACAGGTTTGAGTCTGTTATTCATGATAATCTACAGGTTTGAGTCTGTTATTCATGATAATCTACAGGTTTGAGTCTGTTATTCATGATAATCTACAGGTTTGAGTGCCTTATTGCTTATATAAAATGATTACTAACATATATAAAAAAAATAAAAAAAAGATTAACATGTTTTCATAAAACAAAAAAATTAGTAAATTAATTTTATTAATCTTTCCACCCAATGATAGTGTCTGGACAAACCCCAGTTGTGTGTTCTATTTATGTGGTTGCTTGCCAAAAGCACATTTTGTTTGTTTTATTGGCACATTAGCTTGCCAAGTGGACTGGTCGTCCGTTCTAATTGATAAAGGTTACTATGCAGGCTAGCAATATTTCCTTTTCTAGCTAAGCAACTAAAGCTAACACAATCACACCAAGCAGCTGGAATGACAGCAAACTAGCTACATGTTTGTTTGTTTCACCTTTTGTTTCTATTGCCATTTCTTTGGATATATCCATAATAATAATGCTGATGCATGAACAGGGCCGGCCCGCCCATTAGGCAGGATTAGGTGGTTGCCTAGGGCGGCAGATTGATGAGGGCGGCATTTTAGGAGCTAAACTGACCAAGACGCACCTCCAACAACACATAACGCCTCACATAATTCTGCCCAAAACAATGAAAACGTATCTCGCCCAATGGCATACGGGCTGTTTTAGGTGAGCGCTGATACCACCCCATGATAAGGAGTGCCCACTTTGCCAAAGTCAGGGTTGCAAAATATTTAGCTTGTCCATTCCCAGCATGCCTCTCCAGGGTGCTGTTGGAGATGAGCTGCGGCGCTCCACCAACACTCAAGTCACAACATTAATCATGTAGCCTATAGTAGAGCGAGTAGTAACCTGTGGTTTTTCTGTTGCCTACGGACTGGAGACCATATTTATGACAATGTTATGAGACAGACACTTTTTTTTACATCAAGCACGTCTC
This sequence comes from Salvelinus namaycush, assembly GCF_016432855.1. Taxonomy (NCBI): domain Eukaryota; kingdom Metazoa; phylum Chordata; class Actinopteri; order Salmoniformes; family Salmonidae; genus Salvelinus; species Salvelinus namaycush. Next base: position 7,456,082 of record NC_052336.1, read on the forward strand.
TTTGACCAAATAGCCCTATTAAATAAAAATGCAATTCAATATCCTAAAACCAGGATGGGTCCAAATAAAATGGACAATATGGAATTAAATTAGGCTACTCACGACTGCTGTCCGGGAGTTTCACTCCGTGGGCTAAATTGTCATGAATCAATTTTAGGCCTATTTGTCAATTTTTTTTAACGAGCTGATCACAGCAAAGAAGAAAATAGTTCTGCATTTCCGGCTGTGTAAACACATGGATTCTCACTGAAAATGGACTCATAACTCCTGATAATCTTCGGTATCTCATATGCAGATCTTAAATAGACAAAATGATTAGTCTTAAACCTTGGTCAGGAATCAGGATTAGGCTAATAAACCAATGCAACTACCTGTTTTACAAACAGTAGTACATGGATGGGCATTCATAAAATTGCATTGTGGGCCGTCGCTGTAGGCTACACTATTCTAGTTTTTCTGGGGTAGGAGGAGGGCGGTCATTTTTTCTCGCCTACGGCGGCAGAACGGCCAGGACTGGGCCTGCATGAATTCCCCTGGCTCAGAGAAGCTGTCTGTCTCGTCCGGACACGTTCATTCTCATTCTACACGCTGAAGGTTGCATTCCAACATTGTTGCAGAGATCAGAGAGGCAGACTGCAGGGTTTAGACAAACCCCCACTGTTGCAAACCAAATGCTAGGCTAGAAACATGGGGAAATAATGTCAAGATGCTGTTTCCGGTAGAGAGAAAGTTTTGGAATTGCCTGGCTGGGCTGTGGGACAGTCAATGCGCAGTGATAATTCAAATAGCACTGTTAACAAGCATTACCTGTGGATTATCGTAAATAACTAATGACTATCAACCAATTAGCATCCAGGATCCAAACGTAACGTTTTATAATTATTTTTTCCACCACAGGCTGTGTGTTGAGAGTACTTTAACACCTGAAGGCCATGTCTAAGAATAATGGTCAGGTCCAAAATTATTGGCACCCTTGATAAAGATTAGCAAAAGAAGTCTATCAGTCAGTGTCTACTGTAGTTGCTGTATCTCCCCTGGCCTTTTCTGTCTCGGTGTGGTGCTTCTAAGTGTCAGTGTGTGACAGAGGCAGTTACCAGAGACCGACTATTATCACAATAACCTTAGATCCCCTATTATTAAAATAGCCTAGGCAGACACCCATACAGTATGTACACCCACTGTTATTATGGTGTGGCAGTCCGCTGACCTGCTGAAACACCCTCTTAAAATGGAGCTTTAAGACCTGTCACATGTCTCTCTGGTAACCCTTTACTGCTTTCCTTTTGTCATCACAAACAGAGACCAATAGAATACAGCATCTAGATGAACATACAGTGTTGATATTTGAGATGTTTCCAATGTTCTTAACAGCATATTTAGTGATCTTCTGGCTTTCTCTCTCTCTTTCTCTGTCCTTCTTTCTCCCTCCCCCCCCAGGAATTGGTCAGGGTGTTCCTGTGGTAGCGCTGATATTTGAGGGGGGTCCCAACGTAATTCTGACGGTGTTGGAGTACCTTCAGGAGACTCCCCCTGTTCCTGTGGTGGTCTGTGAGGGGACTGGGCGTGCTGCTGACATACTGGCCTATGTCCACAAACAGACTGAGGAGGGGGGGTGAGACACACATTCTTCTAACAGATTGCACCACATATAATGGGGTTCCACAGGGTTCTGTGCTAGGACCGTTACTTAGAGGAATGATCGTGGATGTAACTTCCTTTAACCCTTCAGGGGTCTACCTGACGGTGTGGAGACGGAAATCATCGCTACGATCAAAAAGACGTTCAACTTCAGCCACAGCGATGCTTTGCACCTCTTCCAGACCCTTATGGAATGTATGAAGAGCAAAGAACTGGTAAACACATGGTTAACTCACAGTTAATACATGGACATCTATTCCACATCAGGTATTTGATGCAAGCAGTAGAATCAGATTTTTTTTTAAACAGATAAAAATACACCTTATGGAACAGCGGGGACTGTGAAGAGACACAGACATAGACACACATACACATAAGACACACACGTACACATGGATGTTGTTTTGTAAATATGTGATAGTGGACTAAATGTATTGGGTAAAGTGTTCTGAAATGTAATGTCATGTAATATTTCAAATTGTATATAACTGCCTTAATGTTGCTGGACAACAAGGATGAGTAGCTACTGCCTTGGCAACAGCTAATGGGGATCCTTAACAAATACTGAATGAATTTTAAGAGAAAGCTGAATCCTACAATGCGTACTGTCGTCAGTTCATAGTCTGATTTAATATAAAGATACAGATGATACTGATAATGCTTATCGTTTTTCATTAATACCAGAAAGTATTGCATTAGTTTAGATTTTTTAATGACCATGTGGGTTTTCTCACCCTCTCTCCTTCCTCTGAACGACAGATCACTGTGTTTCATATCGGCTCTGAGGACCACCAGGATATCGATGTGGCCATACTGAGGGCATTACTGAAAGGTGCGTGTGTAGTGTGTGTGTGTGTGTGTGATGGGTAACTTCATCTCAGTGTCCTGCTGTTTGACTGACAGAAGATCTGTGCCCATGACTCCTCTCTGACCTCCTAGAGAAAGGGAGAGGGCAAATGAAAAGATCATAATAATAAAACAGAAGGGCGAGACAGTGGGTTGTGTAGCCAAAGTTTTCACTTTTATGTTTTCATTTTGAAACTGATACTATAGATATGTTTTGAGAAGTCAACTCTCTCCTCCCTCCCTGTCTGTCTCTCTCGTTCTGCTCTCTCCCTCTACTCTTGAGCTCTCTCTCGTCCTGCTCTCTCCCTCTACTCCTGAGCTCTCTCCCTCTACTCCTGAGCTCTCTCCCTCTACTCCTGAGCTCTCTCTCGTCCTGCTCTCTCCCTCTACTCCTGAGCTCACTCTCGTCCTGCTCTCTCCCTCTACTCCTGAGCTCACTCTCGTCCTGCTCTCTCCCTCTACTCCTGAGCTCTCTCTCGTCCTGCTCTCTCTCTCGCTATCTCTCTCTCGTCCTCTGTTTCTCTCACTATCTCTTGTCCTGCCGCTCTCTCTCTCTCGTGCTCTTTCTCTCGCTCTCTCACTTGCTCTCTTTTGGGGTTTCCCTGTGGGTGTCAGAGGGGCTTATTGCTAGATACTCTGAGACCCCATTCTCACAACACATAAATCTGTCCTCTTCTCACTTTTCTTAATTCTATTCTATCCGATCTGGCTCTAAGACACAGGGCAAGAGAGAGCTCTGAAAGGATAGGTATTCACATGAACTAGTCTGTCCCTGTGTATTCAGTAGTTATGTGTGTATGTCTATCTATCAGTGGTCTTCTGTCATTGAATAAGAAGTTCAGACAAATGCAGGAATGTGTTCAAAGTCCGCCCCACGCAGCTTGTCTACCAGCTATGTAGATCCCGTAGTAGAAGAACCAGTCCAGTCAGTCAAGAGTTCAGGACATTCTGACTGAGCATAATAGATCCCCAGCCAGCTGGAAAATATAAGCCTGTCAAACCAGCATTAGTCTTGGTCAACCAGTAACACATCCTCAATAGAAGGCCTCAATAGCTCATTAGACCCTAAAGGATACATACACAAGCATATGGAAATACCTTTAAAATAGCTGTCCAGTGTTTCCAGATTTCTATGAAATATGACCTATAATTAATTGTATGTATGTTAAAAAGCAGCTTGTCTGTGTTTGAATGGTGTGGGCTTACAGCAACAACAGAATGGTGTGGGCTTACAGCAACAACAGAATGGTGTGGGCTTACAGCAACAACAGAATGGTGTGGGCTTACAGCAACAACAGAATGGTGTGGGCTTACAGCAACAACAGAATGGTGTGGGCTTACAGCAACAACAGAATGGTGTGGGCTTACAGCAACAACAGAATGGTGTGGGCTTACAGCAACAACAGAATGGTGTGGGCTTACAGCAACAACAGAATGGTGTGGGCTTACCTCAACAACAGAATGGTGTGGGCTTACAGCAACAACAGAATGGTGTGGGCTTACAGCAACAACAGAATGGTGTGGGCTTACAGCAACAACAGAATGGTGTGGGCTTACAGCAACAACAGAATGGTGTGGGCTTACAGCAACAACAGAATGGTGTGGGCTTACAGCAACAACAGAATGGTGTGGGCTTACAGCAACAACAGAATGGTGTGGGCTTACAGCAACAACAGAATGGTGTGGGCTTACAGCAACAACAGAATGGTGTGGGCTTACAGCAACAACAGAATGGTGTGGGCTTACAGCAACAACAGAATGGTGTGGGTGTAAATGGCTGGTTTAGCCACATCAGCTAATGAGCCATCTCTGTGATAATGAGAAGTCTCCTCTATGAGGAAATATGAGACGTGTCCGCTATGAGGAAATGGCAAGCATTTTTGAAACGCTCTGTTTGATATACAACTTTGAGGTGGAGTTTTTCAAGTGTTTTTTTCTGTAATTTATGCTTTGGTCACATGAGTATAGGAAGAGTATAAGTCAACAACATGATTTGGGTTTGAGTTAACAGATTGAGCTGTTAAATGTGAGATTTTCTTTGGACAGTTACATTAAGATTTCCTCCATAAACATATCAGATGAACCGTAAGGTTACAGAGACATGTTAGTAAATATGGAAATGTCCCGTCTCCCACATCAGGATTTACATCCTGAAAATACGACTTGAACTTTAAACTTTACCAAAAGGAAATCCTGTAGGAAATTCTCTCTCTATGGTAGTTGTATTTGACTGTGTATTAGTATGCACTATTATTTATATTTTTAATAAGGTACACATAGACAGAGAAACAAGTGACAAGATCGAACAAGACAAAGTTCCCATCCCACACCCACCCACAGGACTTCCCCAACCCAAGTTAGATTAGTGGTTCACAATAGCAGTCTTTTTACAGAGTCATATGTTGATGAAAGAGCAAATATGTTTCTTTCACTCGCCCCATGCATGAGTCCTACATATATTTCCATGTTTATAATATCCATGAATGATGGCAGACACTGCTGTCTGCTTAAAGTATGAGGAGCCTGCCAACGTGAGGCCAAATATGTCGCTGTTTGACAGATAGGTCTAAAGTAGTGTCATCATTTAACAATAAAAGAGATGGGGAACATGGTACATTTCTACCCATTATGTCACAAAGGCCGGATGAAACACAACTCCAGAAATGTAAAACCCACGGGCACTCCCAAACCATATGAAAACATGTGCCAGGAGCCCCCTGAGAGGGATTGTTTAGCGTTCATCCACTAGAATACTAACTTGGTGTGTAACTCTGACTTCATGCATGGGTTTATATGGATGGTTAGAGTGTACATTGGATCCCATGTTAGGATATGGTTCTGTGTAAAACAGTAGTGGTGATTTAGTATGGTAATTCATCTGTATTATTCTGTATGGTTGTTTCTGTACTGTCTCCCCCTGGCCCTCTTCTCTAAATCCTGCTGCTAAGTCAACAGGAAACACACAATTCATGTGGCTTTGCCTAGCAATTAGTTTGTTTGTGTGTTATATATATGCTGTGCGTGTGTGTGTTATATATATGCTGTGCATGTGTGTGTGTTATATATATATATATGCTGTGCATGTGTGTGTGCTTACGCTGCTGCTACTCTGTTTATTATATATCCTGATTACCTTGTCACTTCTAACCCTATCCACATGTACATACTACACACTACCTGGTAAGCCTGCACATTGACTCAGTACTGGTACTCCTCGTATACAGCCTTGTTAATGTGTTTGTTACTATTTCCTTTTTATTTAGCAAATATTTGTCTTTTTATCTCTGCATTGTTGGGAACGGGCTCGTAAGTGAGCGTTTTCCAGGAAAGTCTACACCTGTTGTATTTGACGCATGTGACCAATAACATGTGATTTGTGTGCTGCTCCTCCAGGCACCAATGAGTCTGCGTTTGACCAGCTGGTTCTGACTCTGGCCTGGGACCGGGTGGACATCGCCAAGAACCATGTGTTTGTCTACGGACAGCAGCTACTGGTACGTCTATCTGTGTGTGGCTGGCTGGCTCTCTTTGTCTCTGTCTCTGGCTGGCTGGCTGGCTGGCTCTCTTTGGCTCTGTCTCTGGCTGGCTGGCTGGCTGGCTCTCTGTTTATGTGGCTGGCTGGCTCTCTTTGTTTCTGGCTGGCTCTCTTTAGCTCTGTCTCTGGCTGGCTGGCTCTCTCTGTTTATGTGGCTGGCTGGCTCTCTTTGTCTCTCTCTGGCTGGCTCTCTTTGGCTCTGTCTCTGGCTGGCTGGCTGGCTCTCTTTGGCTCTGTCTCTGGCTGGCTGGCTCTCTCTGTTTGTGGCTGGCTGGCTCTCTCTGTTTTTGTGGCTGGCTGGCTCTCTTTGTCTCTGTCTCTGGCTGGCTCTCTTTGGCTCTGTCTCTGGCTGGCTGGCTCTCTTTGTCTCTGTCTCTGGCTGGCTGGCTGGCTGGCTCTCTTTGGCTCTGTCTCTGGCTGGCTGGCTGGCTCTCTTTGGCTCTGTCTCTGGCTGGCTGGCTGGCTCTCTCTGTTTATGTGGCTGGCTGTCTGTCAAGACTGCATCTATTATGAATGTGCTGTTCATCAGTATCAGCCTAAACGAACAAATGTAATTTAAACCCCAAATATCTCCTAAGCTAGCCACTCCAGAGTCAGTGGTCCTATATGAGCCAAGGGACAGACTACAGCAAGGCTGCCAGTAGACTGTTTATTTTCACTAGTCTGAACTGGTCTGGTGTATTTATTCATTGTTAGTGCAGTCAATGTTGGATCCTTGTTGAGAGGTGTGTGTGTGTGTGTGTGTGTGTGTGTGTGTGTGTGTGTGTGCGCGCAGGTGGGTTCGTTGGAGCAGGCCATGCTGGATGCCTTAGTGATGGACCGTGTGGAGTTTGTGAAGCTCCTGATTGAGAATGGAGTTAGCATGCACAGGTTCCTTACCATCACACGGCTGGAGGAGCTATACAACACGGTAACACACACACACACACGGCTCCACAGGGCTCTATGCTGGTACCATTACTGTTCTCATCACACGTGCAACCTCTCAAATCTAACGTTTGATTCGTATTCTGTCAAATCATTTCTAAACAGTCTGTTTATCCATGGTCCTGCTGGGCATCATGTTTATCTGTGTCTCTGCTGTTCCAGAAACAGTCCCCTACCAATCCCACGCTCTTCAACCTCGTAAGGGATGTCAAACAGGTACGTCTTTGACTTCTTGTCAACCATTGATTGTCAACGTTTGAATTAATTTGAACAATATTAATTGATGATGATGGTGTTGTTGATTAGTATGGCTCACTATGACTAATTGTTTCCAGGGTAATCTCCCCCCAAACTACAAGATGACCTTAATTGACATTGGCCTGGTGATAGAGTACCTGATGGGCGGGACTTACAGGTGCAACTACACCAGGAAACGCTTCAGGATCATCTACAACAATCTCCATGGCAACAGCAGGGTAAGGGTTAACGGTTAGTGTTGAGGGTTGAAGATAAAAGGTTAAACCGTTAGTTTGCTTCAGGGTCAAGGGTTTAACTCATTGTTCACACAGGTTATTTTGATCTTTCACTGATTGATTCATTTAGAGTAATGGTGAAAGTAAACAGTTCTCTATCTTTTTCTCTGTCTCTCTCCAGAGGTCAGGTCGCCACTCTGCAGGGCCTGGGTCCCACCTGAGGAAGAGCCAAGAGTCGTTCAGTATCCAGGCCGACAAGAAGGAGAAGACCAGGCACAACCACTTCATCAAGACTGCACAGCCATACAAACCCAAGGTACACACGCACAACATGGAGAGTCATATTTGAGAACACACTGTGACTTGTGTGATGGCAAGAAACAGCCTGTCCACTGATGACCTTGTGGAAATCTATACCAATGTAATCCGACCATGCCTGGAGTATGCCAGTGTGTTGCTGGTAGGCTGCACAAAGATGCTGCACTGGATAGGGTACAGGAAAGGACAAGCAAGATAATAACAAAAACAGAGACATCCCACTGACCCTTCCACCACTACAGCCATGGAGAGAGCAAGCAGCAGTAAGATTGGTCACTGACATGCACCAACCTGACCACTGTCTACAGGATCTCCTACCACAGAGAAGGGGAGAGTACTGGCAGAGTCCTCCGCAACCAGAATCAACTGTCCAGCATCAACGCAAGGACAAATAGGCTGAAAAATTCTACCATTGACATCTGCCACCAGACCTTTTAATAACAAAATGTGTCACTTTAAACTGTAATTTCTTGTAAGATTTTTTATATTTTTTATCTAGTGTAGTGTCTTGTTTTTGAACTATTGTCTGAATGTAACTGCATTCTGCATTATTCTTGTTGACTGCGAGCATGAATGAAATAAATCAAATCACTACAAACCCAAGGTGTGTACGTACACACACACACACACACACACACACAATCAGCCATACAAACCCACAGAACTGAGCCATCAGATTACATTCAAATCCCCCTCTTGACACCCACCCCTCTCCCTCTTAGTTGGAGTCGGCGACAGACCAGTCCAAGAAAAAAGCCAAGGAGGAGATAGTTGACATCGACGACCCAGAGACACGCAGATTCCCGTACCCGTTCAATGAGCTGCTGATGTGGGCCGTCCTGATGAATAGGCAGAAGATGTCTCTGTTCTTCTGGCAGCATGGGGAGGAAAGCATGGCCAAGGCCCTGGTGGCCTGTAAACTCTGTCGCTCCATGGGCTATGAGGCCAAGAAGAGTGACGTCGTCGACGACACCTCCCAGGAACTCAAGGACTACTCCAAGTATGACACATTACACACCAAATAACTAGGACACTAAAATCCTCACTAATACTCAAGACTACTATAATATGTGACAGATTACATACTAATACTTTAAGTACTCCAAGTATGATGCATTACTACTAGTAGTCACTAACACTCAAGGCTACTTGAAGTATGAGTATTACTGAGTATTAGTATGTAATGTATCAGACTATTTTTGTGAGTGAAGTGACTGATGTTTGACGTTTTCAGTGAGTTTGATACCGTGGTATGTGTGTGTCATGTTCAGAGGGATGATGTCTGTAGTAATGTAGGTTTGATGATGATTATTATTTCATAGTGAATTTGGCACCCTAGCAGTGGACCTCCTGGAGCAGTCGTTCAGACAGGATGAAACCATGGCGATGAAACTGCTGACCTACGAACTGAAGAACTGGAGTAACAGCACCTGTCTGAAGCTGGCCGTGTCGTCGCGGTTACGACCCTTCGTGGCTCACACCTGTACCCAGCTGCTGCTGTCAGACATGTGGATGGGACGACTCAACATGAGGAAGAACTCCTGGTACAAGGTGACACTGCCCAGCAATGCAGTGTATATACACACACACACACACACACACACGCAATAGTGTTCGACAGGTTTCTGTGCTTGGATGGTAATTATAGATGTATTATGTTTTTCCAGGTGATTCTCATTATCCTGGTCCCTCCTGAGTAAACATAAATAAACATATACAATAAATACATTTTAAAAAATCTAATATTAATATAATAATGTATATATCTCTAGGTGATCCTCAGTATCCTGGTGCCTCCTGCCATCCTCCTGTTGGAGTACAAGACAAAGGCAGAGATGTCCCACATCCCTCAGAGTCAGGACGCCCATCAGATGACCATGGAGGACAGCGAACACAACTTCCAGAACACCACCGACAACATACAGATGGTCAGAATCAATATGACAGAGTTCATCTCATCTGTTATCTTAGTTTATGTTGTATTTTCTTATCTTACTGTGTCTGTTCTGGCAAGTACACTGGTGCTACTGGTATTCTGATGATCCTGGGGTTTAGCTATGAGGGGTAGCTATGCTGGTTCTGGGGTTTAGCTATGAGGGGTAGCTATGCTGGTTCTGGGGTTTAGCTATGAGGGGTAGCTATGAGGGGTAGCTATGAGGGTCCTGGGGTTTAGCTATGATGGTCCTGTGGTTTAGCTATGAGGGTCCTGGGGTTTAGCTATGAGGGTCCTGGGGTTTAGCTATGCTGGTCCTGGGGTTTAGCTATGAGGGGTAGCTATGCTGGTTCTGGGGTTTAGCTATGAGGGGTAGCTATGAGGGGTAGCTATGCTGGTTCTGGGGTTTAGCTATGAGGGTCCTGGGGTTTAGCTATGCTGGTCCTGGGGTTTAGCTATGAGGGGTAGCTATGCTGGTTCTGGGGTTTAGCTATGAGGGGTAGCTATGAGGGGTAGCTATGAGGGTCCTGGGGTTTAGCTATGCTGGTCCTGGGGTTTAGCTATGAGGGGTAGCTATGCTGGTTCTGGGGTTTAGCTATGAGGGGTAGCTATGAGGGGTAGCTACGAGGGTCCTGGGGTTTAGCTATGCTGGTCCTGGGGTTTAGCTATGATGGGTAGCTATGCTGGTCCTGGGGTTTAGCTATGAGGGGTAGCTATGAGGGGTAGCTATGAGGGGTAGCTATGAGGGTCCTGGGGTTTAGCTATGATGGTCCTGGGGTTTAGCTATGAGGGGTAGCTATGCTGGTCCTGGGGTTTAGCTATGAGGGGTAGCTATGAGGGGTAGCTATGCTGGTTCTGAGGTTTAGCTATGATGGTCCTGGGGTTTAGCTATGAGTGGTAGCTATGATGGTCCTGGGGTTTAGCTATGATGGTCCTGGGGTTTAGCTATGAGGGGTAGCTATGTGAGAGAGAGGGTTGGACTGCAGTTCTGTTAATTCATGGTTTCTTAATTTCTGGTGCTGTGGTCTGTTTTCAGTCTGCATGTATATATATGGACATCTACATATGCATACATGTCTATACAGTCTATTAAAGAGGCGTTATTAAACATGAATCTTCTCCAGGACGTGTTCCAGGAGGCGAAGGCGGATGACACCGTGGAGGTGAAGGATGAGGCGGAGACACAGGTCCGCTCCCGAAGACTTCCTCTAACCAGGAAGTTCTACGCCTTCTACCACGCCCCCATCGTCAAGTTCTGGTTCAACACGGTATGACGCCCTAACCCCTGGCTCTACCCCCTCCATGTGAGCTGACTAGCAGACACTCTGGGCCTTACTATGTTTAATGGTACAGCAGAGTTCTGACTACCAAGGTTTCCCCTGTGGAGCCGCTAAGCAGCTTGAATGGAAGGGATGTTTCCTTTCTCCTCGTGGGATATTTCCTGTATCCTCTCTGTGTGTGTGGATGAGTTCGTTTTGCATCGCTTTGTGTCCCGGGTGGGTGGAGATTTCCCGTTCGAAGCAATGTAATGTAACGGTCTAAAAATGAGCACAACTCGCCCAGTGTGTGTACTCTGAGACCGGTGAGGGCTGACATGAAACGTGTTCATGTTGAGAGGACAGAGGGAGGCTGGGGCGTGTGTGTACTTTTCCAGAGCTCTACCTCCCACCCCCTGCATACTTCACACACACACACGTACCCTCAGGTGGTTTTCCAGGTGCCCTGGCTTCATTTGCATGTTCTGATAGCATCAGTAGAACAGTCCTTAACATAACTATAGCTGCTGTACCCAGATCAATGCTTATCTACCCCACAATCAACATCAACATAATTATGCTGCCTGCCACACAATGATCCAGCTCTCACTGCATGTCTGTCACATGATCTCTGCTTCCACATAATAACCCTGCCTGCCTCAGTCAGCACTGATCCCCACACTGATCAGTCTCAGTTTAGTCACGGCCCTCCAACAGCCACACACACCCTACCTAACCCCCGGGCCATAGTTAGAATGACTGATGTCTAGGGTGGGTCTGTATAATGGCTGAGAGGTGTTGTTGAATGCTGTAGTTTCCTCCACTTCATGCTTCACTAGTCAAGCTCACAGTGTTCACCTTTAAAAAGACCTGGGGGTATGTCACAAAGCAGGAACAAAGTAGGACTGCTGATATAGGATCAGTTTAGCCTTTTAGGTCATAATGACCCCTACAGATCAGACTTTTTCAAACCTCTCCTCTGACGGCCCTAAACTAGCACACCGGTTTTACCTGGTCGAGGGCTTGATGATAAGTTAACTAGTTGATTCGGGTGTGCTAGTTCTAGAATAGTTCAAATACATGGAATATCTGGGGGTCTCTGAGAAAAGGTTTGAGAAGGGTTGATATAGATTTTAAATAAGATTATATGGATGGGGGGACACTTTTTAAATATGGGCCCTGTGCATTGTCTTGGACAAGGGTTTAGTAACAATGAAGAAGCATTTTCAATCAGCTTTACGCTTACCTGGTACTTTCTGTATTAGAGTGCGTGTGTGTTACCAGTATCGATACTGGTATCACAATACTACAATACCAGTATCACAATACTACAATACTACAATACCAAAACAAACACAAAGCAGACTTCACTCTGTGGTGCTGTTGTACAACAGTGTGTGCTATAGATTGCAAAATAAACAAATGTGACTCAGTGACAACATAAGGTCGTTTTTTTCCAACATTAGGACTGTTTTCCTCAAGTAGTTAAGTCTGCTTCATTTTTCCTTTCCTTCCTTACTTCCTAGTATCGCGGTACTGGTATCGTGATAACCATAATTTAAGGTTTATGTGTGTGTTGTGTGTCTCCTGGCTAGCTGGTGTACGTTTGTGGGTCTGTATAATAGCCTGTGTATGGTATGTAAAGGTGTGTGTTGTGGGTCTGTATAATAGCCTGTGTAAAGGTGTGTGTTGTGGGTCTGTATCATAGCCTGTGTAAAGGTGTGTGTTGTGGGTCTGTATCATAGCCTGTGTAAAGGTGTGTGTTGTGGGTCTGTATAATAGCCTGTGTAAAGGTGTGTGTTGTGGGTCTGTATCATAGCCTGTGTAAAGGTGTGTGTTGTGGGTCTGTATAATAGCCTGTGTAAAGGTGTGTGTTGTGGGTCTGTATCATAGCCTGTGTAAAGGTGTGTGTTGTGGGTCTGTATCATAGCCTGTGTAAAGGTGTGTGTTGTGGGTCTGTATCATAGCCTGTGTAAAGGTGTGTGTTGTGGGTCTGTATAATAGCCTGTGTAAAGGTGTGTGTTGTGGGTCTGTATCATAGCCTGTGTAAAGGTGTGTGTTGTGGGTCTGTATCATAGCCTGTGTAAAGGTGTGTGTTGTGGGTCTGTATAATAGCCTGTGTAAAGGTGTGTGTTGTGGGTCTGTATCATAGCCTGTGTAAAGGTGTGTGTTGTGGGTCTGTATCATAGCCTGTGTAAAGGTGTGTGTTGTGGGTCTGTATAATAGCCTGTGTATGGTATGTAAAGGTGTGTGTTGTGGGTCTGTATCATAGCCTGTGTAAAGGTGTGTGTTGTGGGTCTGTATAATAGCCTGTGTAAAGGTGTGTGTTGTGGGTCTGTATAATAGCCTGTGTAAAGGTGTGTGTTGTGGGTCTGTATAATAGCCTGTGTAAAGGTGTGTGTTGTGGGTCTGTATAATAGCCTGTGTATGGTATGTAAAGGTGTGTGTTGTGGGTCTGTATAATAGCCTGTGTATGGTATGTAAAGGTGTGTGTTGTGGGTCTGTATAATAGCCTGTGTAGGGTATGTAAAGGTGTGTGTTGTGGGTCTGTATAATAGCCTGTGTATGGTATGTAAAGGTGTGTGTTGTGGGTCTGTATAATAGCCTGTGTAAAGGTGTGTGTTGTGGGTCTGTATAATAGCCTGTGTAAAGGTGTGTGTGTGTTTTCCCCTGGATAGCTGGCGTACCTGGGCTTTCTGATGCTGTACTCGTTTGTCGTTCTGGTCCGGATGCCCGAGTTTCCGTCTCCTCAAGAGTGGGTGGTCATCCTCTACATATTCACCTCCGCCATCGAGAAGATACGAGAGGTACGCTAATGCTGCTCCCTGCATCAATATGTTTATGTTCCAATTGGCATTGTATTTGCTATATAGTGCACTGCTTTTGCCATTTGAAATGGACCCTATGACTTCATTTGTATGAGAAGGACAAGACACTTACCCAGCTATCTTTGTCTCTCAGAGGATTCAATACAATTTGTTTAGTTCAATTTGCTTTAAACAAGCTCCTTATTCTTCTAGTTGACAGTTTAAACAGAGAAGTACTGACTCCAAATTCATGATAGAATATCTCTCCATTTCTATCACTTTGTTTCCATTGTTGATTTGATTTGAGCTCTCAGTTCACTGGATGCACTCATGTCCTATTGTCTGTTCTGTTTCTTTGTAGATGTTTATGTCTGAAGCTGGGAAGATTAGCCAGAAGGTTAAAGTCTGGTTCAGTGACTATTTTAACCTCTCAGACTTCCTGGCTATTGTCACCTTCTTTGTGGGCTTTGGATTGAGGATTGGAGGAGAGGATGTGCTTGTCCCAGGCCGGACTGTGTATTGCTTGAATATCATCTTCTGGTACGTGAGACTCCTAGATATTCTGGCAGTCAACCAGCAAGCAGGACCGTATGTGATGATGATCGGTAAAATGGTGAGTTATTTTTTCCCTTAATGCTTTACTAATCCAAAATCGTTTTTCAACTGTATCAAATTGTATTTGTCACATGCGCCGAATACAACTGGTGTAGACCTTACAGTGAAGTTGCTTACTTACGAGCCCTTAAAACTTCTTAGGGCTGAGATCCCGCTAACGGGATCGATATGACAACAGCCAGTGAAAGTGCAGGGCGCCAAATTCAAACAACAGAAATCTCATAATTAAAATCCCTCTAACATACAAGTATTTCACACCATTTTAAAGATACACTTCTTGTTAATCCCACCACAGTGTCCGATTTCAAATAGGCTTTTCGGCGAAAGCACCACAAACAATTATGTTAGGTCAGAGCCAAGTCACAGCCATTTTTCCAGCCAAAGAGAGGAGTCACAAAAAGCAGAAATAGAGATAAAATCTATCACTAACCTTTGATGATCTTCATCAGATAACACTCATAGGACTTCATGTTACACAATACATGTATGTTTTGTTCGATAAAGTTCATATTTATATCAAAAAATCTCAGTATACATTGGCGCGTTATGTTCAGTAGTTCCAAAAACATCTGGTGATTTTACAGAAATACTCATCATAAATGTTGATGAAAATACAAGTGTTATACATGGAACTTTAGATACACTTCTCCTTAATGCAACCGCTGTGTCAGATTTCAAAAAAGCTTTACGGAAAAAGCAAACCATGCAATAATCTGAGTACGGCGCTCAGAGCCCAAACAAGCCAAAAAGATATCCGCCATATTGTGCAGTCAACAGAAGTCAGAAATAACATTATAAATATTCACTTACCTTTGATGATCTTCATCAGAATGCACTCCCAGGAATCCCAGTTCCACAATAAATGTTTGTTTTGTTCGATAATGTCCATCATTCATGTCCAAATAGCTCCTTTTGTTAGCGCGTTTGGTAAACAAATCCAAACTCACGAAGCGCGTTCACTAGGAGCAGACAAAGTCAAAAAGTTCTGTTACAGTCCATAGAAACATGTCAAACGAAGTATAGAATCAATCTTTAGGATGTTTTTAACATAAATCTTCAATAATGTTCCAACCGGAGAATTCCTTTTGTCTTCAGAATTGCAATGGAACAGAGCTCGCTCTCACGTGAACGAGCGTGGCCAGCTCGTGGCTCTCTGGCAGACCTCTGACTCATTCCCCTCTCATTCGGCCCCCCTTCACAGTAGAAGCATCAAACAAGGTTCTAAAGACTGTTGACATCTAGTGGAAGCCTTAGGAAGTGCAACATGAACAATATCCCACTGTATCTTCAATAGGGAATGAGCTGAAAAACGATCAACCTCAGATTTCCCACTTCCTGGTTGGATTTTTTCTCAGGTTTTTGCCTGCCATATGAGTTATGTTATACTCAGACATCATTCAAACAGTTTTAGAAACTTCAGAGTGTTTTCTATCCAAATATACTAATAATATGCATATATTAGCAACTGGGACTGAGTAGCAGGCAGTTTACTCTGGGCACCTCTGGGCACCTTATTCATCCAAGCTACTCAATACTGCCCCCAGCCATAAAAAGTTAATCAACAATGCTTTAAGAAGTTAAGTAGAAAAGTGTGTTAAGTAAAAATGGATAAGTAGAAAAATAATAATTTTTAATAATAAAATAATTAAACAGCAGCAGTAAAATAACAATAGCGGGGCTATATACAGGGGGTACCGGTTAATTGAGGTAATAAACAAAAAAAGTAAACTGCTTTTATTTTCAGCCAACTTAACATGTGTAAATATTTGTGTGAACATAACAAGATTCAACAACTGAGAGAAACTGAACAAGTTCCACAGACATGTGACTAACAGAAATGGAATAATGTGTCCCTGAACAAAGGGGGGTCAAAATCAAAAGTAACAGTCAGTATCTGGTGTGGCCACCAGCTGCATTAAGTACTGCAGTGCATCTCCTCCTCATGGACTGAACCAGATTTGCCAGTTCTTGCTGTGAGATGTTACCCCACTCTTCCACCAAGGCACCTGCAAGTTCCCGGACATTTCTGGGGGGAATGGCCCTCACCCTCCGATCCAACAGGTCCCAGACGTGCTCAATGGGATTGAGATCCGGGATCTTCGCTGGCCATGGCAGAACACTGACATTCCTGTCCTGCAGGAAATCACACACAGAACGAGCAGTATGGCTGGTGGCATTGTTATGCTGGAGGGTCATGTCAGGATGAGCCTGCAGGAAGGGTACCACATGAGGGAGGAGGATGTCTTCCCTGTAATGCACAGCATTGAGATTGCCTGCAATGACAACAAGTTCAGTCCGATGATGCTGTGACACACCGCCCCAGACCATGACGGACCCTCCACCTCCAAATCGCTCCCGCTCCAGAGTACAGGCCTCGGTGTAACGCTCATTACTTCGACGATAAACGCAAATCCGACCATCACCCCTGGTGAGACAAAACTGCGACTCGTCAGTAACGAGCACTTTTTTGCTGGGTTTGTGCTTGTAGGCGACGTTGTTGCCGGTGATGTCTGGTGAGGACCTGCCATATAACAGGCCTACAAGCCCTCAGTCCAGCCTCTCTCAGCCTATTGCGGACAGTCTGAGCACCGATGGAGGGATTGTGCGTTCCTGGTGTAACGCGGGCAGTTGTTGCCATCCTGTACCTGTCCCGCAGGTGTGATGTTCGGATGTATTGATCCTGTGCAGGTGTTGTTACACGTGGTCTGTCACTGTGAGGATGATCAGCTGTCCGTCCTGTCTCCCTGTAGCGCTGTCTTAGGCGTCTCACAGTACGGACATTGCATTTTATTGCCCTGGCCACATCTGTAGTCCTCAGGCATACGGCACGTTCATGCAGATGAGCAGGGACCCTGGGCATCTTTCTTTTTGTGTTTTTCAGTCATTAGAAAGGCCTCTTTTAGTGTCCTAAGTTTTAATAACTGTGACCTTAATTGCCTACCGTCTGTAAGCTGTTAGTGTCTTAAAGACCATTCCACAGTTGCATGTTCATTAATTATTTATGGTTCACTGAACAAGCATGGGAAACAGTGTTTAAACCTTTACAGTGAAGTTATTTGGATTTTTACGAATTATCTTTGAAAGACAGGGTCCTGAAAAAGGGCCATTTCTTTTTTTGCTGAGTTTATGTGCATGTAGGTAAAGTGCCTATGCATAGATTATAAACAGAGTAGCAGCAGTGTAAAATAGGCGTCTGGGTAGCTCTTTGATTAGCTGTTCAGGGATCTTATGGCTTGGGGGTAGAAGCTGTTAAGAAGCCTTTTGGACCTAAACATGGTGCTCCGGTACCGCTTGCCATGAGGTAGCAGAGAGAACAGTCGACTAGGGTGGCTGGCGGTTCAATGCTGACATTTCAATTTATATCTAAATGTTTTATATATCAGTGATAATGTACATCAACTTATTTTATATAGTGATAATGTCAATGTCTATTACAATTGAGTTGTCAATTCAATTGTCTATTACGATGACATTTATATTATGTATAGAGCTGACAATGTACAGGTAACTGCCAAAATAAAGAAAACACCAACATAGAACACTAGTCACTTTAACAATGTTTACATACTGTTTTTACCCACTTTTTAGAGCCCTGCACAGGCATTAATCTGAAGTCCAAGCCCTACCCATGCTCGCGACGTTCAGGCCTTACCCTACCCAGGCCCGGTTGGCTTCTGCCAAATTAAGAGCCGGCCCTGCCCGAAACCAGAAATAACTTCCTCCGTTTAGTAAATCCCTTAGCTGCTCGTCTCTGTCTGTCACTCACTCCCTACGCGAATCTCACTCTGCATGTACTCTAAGTATCCATAGCAACGGGTCCACTGGGCTGCTCTGCTCAATGAAGAGACATAAGAGAACAGTTTGCTGCTTTTCATCACTCTAAACTCTGACAAACCTCAAGGAACAGTATTTTCTCTGAAATAATCTCTCCTGTAGTATATATTTGACACGGTTGAACAATACCCAATTTATATGTATATACTGTATTCTAGTCATGGCTCATCCTATATACAGGAACTACAGCTATACACATTTTCTATTCATATACTGTCCTTACACACTGAAAAATAGCTCAAAGAAACTAAGTGAGGTGCGGGAGACAACTCAATGGGTGTGTCTGTAAAAGGCCTTCCGACGGAGGTTGGTTTGCGTAGACTGAGAAATCACTGTGGAGCGCCCTTAAGAACACAAGGTGAGAGGAAGGTAGCCTTTGACCAACTTATTTAGGTAATGTGTGAAGGTAGATTGGATTGTTTTCAGTCAATAGCACATCTCTAGGGTTCCATGCTGGTTTGGTTTGAAAGAGGCTAATGATTGCAGGTGGGGGTGTTTTTAAAGGGGTATCCCCGCCTCTTTCAGGTGGACATGATCTGGTTGATTACATTGAATGAAGTGTGTGGTGACATAGGTGGCAGGTTCCCCTCCAGGGTAGGAGGGAAGTGGGAGGAGTTGTTTATTTTCCAGACTCCGATATGGCTCCTAATGATATTTTATTTATTTTTTGGGATTATGTGTGTATTGTTATTGTATTGCTAGATTTGACTGCCCTGTTGGAGCTAGAATTGTGTTTTGTTGATGGTGCTGGAAAACATTGTCTCAGGTGCCGTTCCAGAATCTCACATTAATGTTCAATTAGCTTGAGATCTGGTGACTGAGACGCACACCTTTTAATTTTTATTTGGATGTTAATTGTTTAATTACCTCAGGAACCACACCTGTGTGGGAGCACTTTGTTTCCCTCATTTACCCAAGTGTTTCCTTTTCATTTGGCAGTTACCTCAATATATCAACATGTTTTACATAGTGGCAGTAATGTCTACTATCAACAACATGTTTTGATAGACTACGGGGATCCAGCACCAGTTCTTTTCAGTCTGAGGCGCTGTAGCTGTGAGTCCGAAAATTCTCTCAGTATTTCCTGGGAACTTGGATGTTTATTTTCAGAACTTGGACCTGGTTAACTGCATGCACATGCCCTTAATATAGTGGTGGTAATGTCTCTATTCATACAGATAGCTGTTTTATATTGTTGTGATAATGTATATATTCCTCTAGGTGGCGCTGGTGTTGAGTTATGGCATGCCCCAGAAAGCCATCCTGTAATGTGTGTGTGTGTGTATATATTATTCCTCTAGGTGGCCAATATGTTTTATATTGTGGTGATCATGGCGGTGGTGTTGTTGAGTTATGGCGTGCCGCGGAAAGCCATCCTGTACCCAAATGAGGAGCCCAGTTGGACGCTGCTCAAAGACGTGGTGTTCCAGCCATACTGGATGATGTACGGGGAAGTGTATGCGTATGAAATCGACGGTAAGGAAGACGAGCCTGGTATAAACGACTACGATGGTAAGAGTTTTCTTAAGGATTCTCACCACGGCATGAGAAGCTGATTAGCACTGGAAATCAATCAAAAACCCACGTTTGGTCTAATCAACGCGTCCTGCACCACACAGTCACCTCACACAGTCGCTGTGTTTAAATTATTTTTTATTTAGAGTACAGAATGAGACCCTAGACCCTTGGTTGGATAGGCATATGTTTCACTATGCCTATCTAGTTCTTTCATAAGTAATTAAGTCCTTAGGAGGCAGGGGCTAGGAGTTGATTGTGGACACAGCCAGTCGGCCCCTGTTAGGGGAGGTATAGCCAGCAATGGTAGAGAACAGCAGCTTTTAACCAATCAGGGCTTTAGTTTAGATTATTGTGTCCAGATTTATCTTGAGGCATGTCAAATGTAAGTGATTTGCTTAAAGTACAGGCTCAGAGCTTTAAAATGGCGTATCCTACACTGTAGTTTGAGTAAGTATTCTCCCAGTATAGCTCAGTGCTTTCTCCTTGGCTAAACTAGGCACATTTTACATTTTTATTCATATTTACCAATCCCATACCAGTGTGTAATTAAGGCACATGAAGTTCACATGTTCAAGAAGCCATTTCTGCAACAAAAAAAACGTATTTTGAATCGGTCCTACTGTGAAGTAGGAGCCAGCGTCAAATGCCTCAGATCCTGTAACATTTAGTAAACGTTGTACACATGGGGGTAAATCCTAACTTCCAGTTAAGGCGACTTTTCACTTAGTCTCCTATTGACGTAATTGCGTGACTAAGTGACATTCATATTTGCTGCATAGAGCACATTTGAGATGGTGTGTTATGATATTTACGGAAGATACATTGTGTAATATATAATAATCGCCGCTACCTGTCTCGCTCATCAGACTCAGGCAGCTCCACCACAGTTGTGTGGGAGATACAGCGGCTGTGGGAAGAGACTACCTGTTGATATATAGAGCAGAATGTATACAGTAGCAGTAGATACTGTGCAGTATAATGAAATGTTATTCCACAAATTAGATGGTAGTCGCTGGTTTTACTGACCCAAATTATGTTTACTCCTAGACAAAAAAATTTGTAGAGACATCAAAGACAGTAGAAAGCTTAATCTGGCTGTGCAAAACCAGTCCATGGAGCTTAGAGGTGTGTGTTTGTGTGTGTGTGAATGATCTACACCTGTCACTGTGTGTTGTTTGGGATGTGTGTGTGATTTATAAGTTTGTGTTTTTTGTGTTGGGATGTGTGAAGCACCGTGTGTGTGTGTCTCTGACCCAGTCCCCTCTCTCCACAGTGTGTGCCAATAATACTGATACGAATGTGAAATCCCTGTGCTCCACTTCAGTGTGGATCACTCCTTTCCTACAAGCAGTCTACCTCTTTGTCCAATACATATTGATAGTTAACCTTCTCATCGCCTTCTTCAAGTAAGACTACACACACAACGGTGTTCCACAGAGCGCTGTTCTGTGACCAATACTATTCTCATTATTCATTAATAACATTATTATCATATTTTTCCCCAATTTTCTACATCACTGTGTATATCTATTTTTGCCATCTCTCTCTTCTCCTCAGTAATGTGTACCTCCAAGTGATGTCAATCAGTAATCTGGTATGGAAGTACCAGAGGTATCATTTCGTCATGGCCTACCATGAGAAGCCAGTCCTCCCTCCTCCCCTCATCCTCCTCTCCCACCTAGTCTCTTTCTTCTCCTGCATCTGTCACAAGAGGAAGAAGGACAGTCACTCTTACGGACCAAGTACGGGAACTACCATTTATCGCTCTAAAATGCGGATATGACAGAACCACTTGGTGATCAGAGAGAACAAGAGAGGCCCTAGTACTGAGCTCTGGGGGACACCAGTAGTGTATGAACAGACTATAAAATGTATAGGTGTCTCAGGGATCTCTAGTTTATCAGCAAAAATATATGCAGCTACAATAAGTTATTTGAAAATGTGTACTAGTAGTTACGTTGATCTGTAAAAGAGGTGAAATGCCTTGTTGAAACTAGAAAGCTCTTCATCCTCTCCCTTCCCATCTCCCCATCTTTCCTTCCCTCCAGAGTTGTTTCTAACGGAGGAGGATCAGAAGAAGCTCCATGACTTTGAGGAGCAGTGTGTGGAGACGTACTTCCATGAGAAAAACGACCAGTTCCACTCAGGGAGCGAAGAGCGCATCCGCCTCACCTCAGACAGGTAACTGTTACCATAGTTACCATTCACCCCAGTTTTTATTTGACCCTTGCGTTGACATTAACAGTTATAGTGTATATATAACATAAAAGGATTAGGAGGTTAATTGAATAGTGAATATTGAACTCTGTGGCAACATAGATGTGTTTCTCCTTTCTCTCCTCAGGGTTGAGACCATGTGTATCCAGCTGAAGGAGGTCGGTAATAGAGTGAACTTCATCAAGCGTTCCCTCCACACGCTGGACTCTCAGATCGGCCACCTTCAGGACCTGTCAGCTCTTACCGTGGACACCCTGAAGACCCTGACCGCTCAGAGGGCCTCTGAAGCCAGCAAGGTCCACAACCAGATCACCAGGGAGCTCAGTCTGTCCAAAAACTTTGCCCCCGGCCTGGCCCCCACCCCTCAGGACCCTACCCCTCAATCCAAGGGGGTCAAACGCAGCGTGGGCGCCTACTTCGGTTCCTCCTTCCCCCAGGTGTCCGGGGTGGTGGTGGGGGGCAACATGGCTGATTCTCTGTTTGGGAGTGGGGTGGATCCAAACCCGCCACTGACGCTCAGTCCCCCAGAGCGGAGAGGAGACTGGGCTGGGCTGGGGCACCAAGCTACTGCTGCTATAGAGGCTGGATCCTCCACGGGTGGCAGTGCCAGTGCCAGTCACAGTGCCTTCTCCCTCTGCCCAGCTCCGGCGCCCCCTACTGTCAGTCCTCCAGAGCTGCGGCTACGCGGCCACTCCTTCACCCAGTGGCAGCTGACCCGTCCAGTGCAGGTGGGCATCTCCGACTGCCCCTCCAGCCTGCCCAGTGTGCCCTCTGCTAGGGCTGCTTTCTACGTCAGCTCTACCCCCTCCCAGCCCTCTGTCTCCAGCCACCCAGAACTCAGCCTGGCTGGGACAGACAAAGACAGAATCTCTGCTTCCACCTCTGCCTTTGCTGTAGAGTTTGGTGCGTTTGTTGGTAAGTATAACTGTGAGGAGAAAGACGAGGACACTAGCTGTGTGTACCCCACTGTTGTTGTTGTGTCCAAGACTTCTGACATTGCTCGCCCCGTTTGCTTGCCTGCTTCCACTGAGAAACGGGAGGCAATTGGTGAGAAGGAGGGGAGGGGTGAGGGAGGGGAGAGGGCGAAAGGGAGGTATAAGAGGGAGGGGAGGCCAGAGGGATATGTGAATGAGGCATTTTCTGATGATGAGGGAAGACCCGAAGGAGTTCTGATGGATGGGCAGGGCAGAAATGCTGAGCTTCCGTTGGCTCCTGAGACCGCCCGTCAGGCCACCCCCTCGCCGCATGCTGACGCTTACAGGAATAGCCCCCTCCCTGGCTGCGCCCTGGCCCCTGCAGTGGTGCCCAGGAGACCCCGCGGCCGTAGGACCAGTGAGGTGGGGTCCTCAAGCCCCATGGCCCAGCCAGGGTCTCCTCAGCAGGGGGAAAGAAGGACTGAAGCCCCCCTGAGAAGTGACAGCAGGGAAACTACCAGAGACAGAGGTTTGAGTCTGTCTGAGTTTAAGTTGGCAGTGGGAAAATCTCAGATCACACTCTACCTTTCACCTGTAACACACCTTTTCCTAACCAGGGTGAAGTATGGTTGTTAGTGGTCTAACGGGGTGGTATGGGGTCTAACTAAAATGAAATAACCACAGGTGTGTTCTCAAAATATGGCACCATGCTCAATCAAGACTTCAAAATAAACCAATCAGTATGCCATCATGTTCAATCAATAGACTTCATAAACTCATAGCAACAACTCATTGTCATTCACCAGTAAAATATACACATTCGATAACAGTCAATAAACGGTTGCAAACTTTAAAGAAAAACCTGGGGTACCCTTACAGTGGCTTTCGAAAGTATTCACCCCCTTGGCATTTTTCCTATTTTGTTGCCTTACAACCTGGAATTAAAATAGATTTTTTGGGGATTTGTATCATATCAAATATTTTATTTTATTTGTCACATACACATGGTTAGCAGATGTTAATGCGAGTGTAGCGAAATGCTTGTGCTTCTAGTTCCGACAATGCAGTAATAACCAACGAGTAATCTAACCTAACAATTCCACAACTACTACCTTATACACACAAGTGTAAAGGGATAAAGAATATGTACATAAAGATATATGAATGAGTGATGGTACAGAACGGCATAGGCAAGATGCAGTAGATGGTATCAAGTACAGTATATACATATGAGATGAGTAATGTAGGGTATGTAAGCATAAAAGTGCATAGTTTAAAGTGGCTAGTGATACATGTATTACATAAAGATGGCAAGATGCAGTAGATGATATAGAGTACAGTATATACATATACATTATATTAAGTGGCATTGTTTAAAGTGGCTAGTGATACATTTTTGATCAATTTCCATTATTAAAGTGAGCTGGAGTTGAGTCAGTATGTTGGCAGCAGCCACTAAATGTTAGTGGTGGCTGTTTAACAGTCTGATGGCCTTGAGATAGAAGCTGTTTTTCAGTCTCTCGGTCCCTGCTTTGATGCACCTGTACTGACCTCGCCTTCTGGATGATAGCGGGGTGAACAGGCAGTGGCTCGGGTGGTTGTTGTCCTTGATGATCTTTATGGCCTTCCTGTGACATCGGGTGGTATAGGTGTCCTGGAGGGCAGGTAGTTTGCCCCCAGTGATGCGTTGTGCAGACCTCACTACCCTCTGGAGAGCCTTATGGTTGTGGGTGGAGCAGTTGCCGTACCAGGCGGTGATACAGCCCGACAAGATGCTCTCGATTGTGCTTCTGTAGAAGTTTGAGTGCTTTTGGTGACACGCCGAATTTCTTCAGCCTCCTGAGGTTGAAGAGGCACTGTTGAGCCTTCTTCACCACGCTGTCTGTGTGGGTGGACCAATTCAGTTTGTCCGTGATGTGTACGCCGAGGAACTTAAAACTTACTACCCTCTCCACTACTGTCCCGTCGATGTGGATAGGGGGGTGCTCCCTCTGCTGTTTCCTGAAGTCCACAATCATCTCCTTTGTTTTGTTGACGTTGAGTGTGAGGTTATTTTCCTGACACCACACTCCGAGGGCCCTCACCTCCTCCCTGTAGGCCGTCTTGTCGTTGTTGGTAATCAAGCCTACCACTGTAGTGTCGTCCGCAAACTTGATTGAGTTGGAGGTGTGCGTGGCCAGGGAGTACAGGAGAGGGCTCAGAACGCACCCTTGTGGGGCCCCAGTGTTGAGGATCAGCGGGGTGGAGATGTTGTTACCTACCCTCACCACCTGGGGGCGGCCCGTCAGGAAGTCCAGTACCCAGTTGCATAGGGCGGGGTCGAGATCCAGGGTCTCGAGCTTGATGACGAGTTTGGAGGGTACTATGGTGTTAAATGCTGAGCTGTAGTCGATGAACAGCATTCTCACATAGGTATTCCTCTTGTCCAGATGGGTTAGGGCAGTGTGCAGTGTGGTTGCGATTGCGTTGTCTGTGGACCTATTGGGGCGGTAAGCAAATTGGAGTGGGTCTAGGGTGTCAGGTAGGGTGGAGGTGATATGGTCCTTGACTAGTCTCTCAAAGCACTTCATGATGACAGAAGTGAGTGCTACGGGGCGGTAGTCGTTTAGCTCAGTTACCTTAGCTTTCTTGGGAACAGGAACAATGGTGGCCCTCTTGAAGCATGTGGGAACAGCAGACTGGGATAAGGATTGATTGAATATGTCCCTAAACACACCAGCCAGCTGGTCTGCGCATGCTCTGAGGATGCGGCTGGGGATGCCGTCTGGGCCTGCAGCCTTGCGAGAGTTAACACGTTTAAATGTTTTACTCACGTCGGCTGCAGTGAAGGAGAGTCCGCAGGTTTTGGTAGCGGGCCGTGTCAGTGGCACTGCATTGTCCTCAAAGCGAGCAAAGAAGTTATTTAGTCTGTCTGGGATTTGATTTACACAACATGCCTACCACTTTGAAGATGCAAAATATTTTTTATTGAGAAACAAACAAGAAATAAGACAAAAAAACTGAACTTGAGTGTGCACAACTATTCACCCCCCCAAAGTCAATACTTTGTAGAGCCACCTTTTGCAGCAATTACAGCTGCAAGTCTCTTGGGGTATGTCTCTATAAGCTTGGCACATCTAGCCACTGGGATTTTTGCCCATTCTTCAAGGCAAAACTGCTCCAGCTCCTTCAAGTTGGATGGGTTCCGCTGGTGTACAGCAATCTTTAAGTCATACCACAGATTCTGAATTGGATTGAGGTCTGGGCTTTGACTAGGCCATTCCAAGACATTAAGATGTTTCCCCTTAAACCACTCGAGTGTTGCTTTAGAAGTATGCTTAGGGTCATTGTCCTGCTGGAAGGCGAACCTCCGTCCCAGTCTCAAATCTCTGGAAGACTGAAACCGGTTTCCCTCAAGAATTTCCCTGTATTTAGCTCCATCCATCATTCCTTCAATTCTGACCAGTTTCCTAGTCCCTGCCGATGGAAAAACATCCCCACAGCATGATGCTACCACCACCATGCTTCACTACTGTGGGGATGGTGTTCTCGGGGTGATGAAAGGTGTTGGGTTTGCGCCAGACAGTGATGGCCAAAAAGCTCAATTTTAGTCTCATCTGACCAGAGTACCTTCTTTCATATGTTTGGGGAGTCTCCCACATGCCTTTTGGCAAACACCAAACGTGTTTGCTTATTTTGTTCTTTAAGCAATAGCTTTTTTCTGGACACTCTTCCGTAAAGCCCAGCTCTGTGGCGTGTACGGCTTAAAGTGGTCCTATGGACAGATACTCCAATCTCCGCTGTGGAGCTTTGCAGCTCCTTCAGGGTTATCTTTGGTCTCTTTGTCGCCTCTCTAATTAATGCCCTCGTTGCCTGGTCTGAGTTTTGGTGGGTGGCCCTCTCTTGGCAGGTTTGTTCTGGTGCCATATTATTTCCATTTTTTAATAATGGTTTTGATGGTGCTCCGTGGGATGTTCAAAGTTTCGGATATTTTTTTTATAGCCCAACCCTGATCTGTACTTCTCCACAACTTTGTCCCTGACCTGTTTGGAGAGCTCCTTGTTCTTCATGGTGCCTCTTGCTTGGTGGTGCCCCTTGCTTAGTGGTGTTGCAGACTCTGGGGCCTTTCAGAACAGGTGTATGTATACTGAGATCATGTGACACTTAGATTGCACACAGGTGGACTTTATTTAACTAATTATGTGACTTGTGAAGGTAATTGGTTGCACCAGATCTTTATTTAGGGGCTTCATAGCAAAGGGGGTGAATACATATGCATGCATATTTTCTGTTTATAATTTTTTTAATTTAACTTCACTGGACTATTTTGTGTATGTCCATTACATGAAATCCAAATAAAAATCCATTTAAAATACAGCTTGTAATGCATCAAAATAGGAAAAACGCCAAGGGAGACAATAATTTTGCGAGGCGCTGTATATATTCAGAGCTCTGAAACTTTATATAGTCTTACTACATTGCAGGCCTGTGCTTTGTACCTCAACAGAGACTAGATGAGGAAGAGCGGCCCTCGCATTTCTGTGCGCAAATGTGCGTTTGTATTTTCTGGATGCGGGAGTTCCAATGCAGGCGATGGTGGTCCTTAGCCAGTGCGGTAGTGGGAAACAGAGGGCTAGTGTAGCAGGATGATGTTTCTTCACAAGACTCAGAGGAAACCCTAGAATTTCCAGGTGTCTAGGGTTGCTATCTGAGCTCGATATAAACTATTTTGTCACATGGTAGCGTACATACAATATACATGTCTTTGCCTCTTATTGAGATGGCTTGCTATGCTAGCTAGCTAGTTAGCTGGTGTTGGCTACCTAGCGGCTAATATTAGCTAGCGTTGCATCGTACCTTCAGACGGGACCCAAAGCAAACTGTAGAATTGACAGTATTTAGAGTCGCTATCTGAGAGGTATACTACGATTTAAAACTAGATCTACTCAGATTTTTATAAAGCAGAAGCTGGCTACATTCCAGCCCAGGCTTCATCCATACTAAGGTGGATTTTGATCATGCAGCTAACGCAAGCAGGCTGAGGGCATTTCCACATAACACAATAATTTGGATAGCCACTCAAGCTTCCCCCTTATGTGGGTACTAGAAAGTTAAATATTGGTTGTTTCATTGCCCCCATCTTGTTATGTAGAAATGCACTGTCAGTATGTTTTTTAACTACACTTGTATACCGCCTCGCCATGCTAGCTTTGCCCGCGTGTGGGTGCTAGCAACCTAGGTAGTGCTAGGTATCAACAGCCAATCCAGTAGGGAGTGGAAGCTATGCTGAGCTTTAAATTGGTCAAGCACACCGCGATATCGCAAAGTATTTGCATAAAGTTCCGGTTTCCTCATCTTTGGTCCCACCCTGTTCACGTCCCTCGCCCATGCTCGCATCGCCCAACAGTTCCCCGCCCACTTAGCTTCTCTTCCATTGGAAATGAATGGCTATTCGTAGTTTCATTGCCCACGTCACTTCAGTTAACTAACTGTACGTGCATGTTGCACATGGCAAGTCGAACACCGAACTCTTAATTGAGACAATGTTCGCATTTTTATGTTTTGGGCTGAAATCAACATGAAAGAGAAGTTATTTAGCAAATTCAGCAGGCTATGCGGTGACATAGGCTATTAGAAGTGCCGTTTTTCTTTAAGTTTCGATAATGCCGTCTTTGTGCTTTGGAATGCTTATCCATGCACAGGCCCCTTTTTCCCTACCTATCAATAAAATGATTTTAGAAAATCATAAACGTTTCACTGTGCGTCAACTTTCAAATGCATGCTGTGATTACTAAATGTGTAATGTGATAGGTATTTTTAATATTACTCTAGAAAAAATACAATGTTATAAAATAGTTCATCAGTCGTCCTCAAATGAAGGGGATGACAATGTAGTCTTGGCGAGAGGGAGGGAATCTAATTTCATTAGTCCACAACTCACCTCAGACGCTTCATTCAGGATAAATGGAGTTAGCCTGCCCCTGATCAGGTTAGTTCTAAAGGATTCGTTGCCATATAAATCTACCTGGCTAAAAGGTGAGCCACTTGTATGACCGGTTATCCAAAATGTAACTCCGAGTTGACCACACTTACCTCGCTAACTCCTCTTTGTAGTATAGGGCTCTGGTCTCGTCACTCAGTCATCAACTCTTCTTAGCTACTTATACAGTTCACATCCTAGTATGCTACATATACAACATCTATTTACATTACAGCTAAACGGTTACAGCGGTCTGCCTTAAACTGGGAATCAAAATCACCTCGGAACTAACTCCCGCCCTCCAACTTTTGTAATTTGTTCCCTTCACTTTCCCTACCTACCCTCTGATCTGGCTAAGGGGGACCTTCAAAGGCGCTGCATGGTCAATCCTACGTCTGCATTGGCCATGTAGCATTTATGGTAATACGGCCTATGCAGAATTCAGGGAATTCATACCTCTTGCGCTTCGTCGAGAAGCGCAGAGCTGTTGTAAAGGAAGTGAGTTTGTGTTTATACAGGACTTCCCGCCCTCACCTACCATCAACCAATCAAGTCAATGCGGAGCTATACGGAATTTACCAAATTTCAGAAGCGCACAGCGATGCGGTACGGAACTCAATTTGGCCTCTGTGTGCCCCCTTGGAGGCTCTGCAATTGCGTCACACCATCCATACGGCGCCTCCGACCACATTTTCGTATCAAGCATAAATTGGCTTTTAGTCAGCAACAGGGAAGAAGGCTGCATTCATAACCAAGTGGAAAGGTGGTAGGCCTATTTACCACATACACTGGGAAAAATCAGGGGAGATTGCCGAACGATTCAACCCTTTCAATGAAGCCATGCAGTTTAAGGCTGATCGGGATACTGCAGGATCCCCCATTATAGTCAATGGGAAAATATCAATCTTTGTGGTCAATATTCGTGATAATATTTTTTATCCAAAAGAATCATAGTACGAATAATTGCTTCTATTAGACAGATGTATGTCCTTGAACCGATTTATTGTTTTAAAATCGCACACAGAATACGTTTTTAAATATTTGATTCAAGGACATACATCTGGTGTAATAGAAACAATTATTGGAATTGCACACAGAATAAGTTAAGGATAATTTATTTGCTTCCTGCAGTACCCTGGACAACCTTCAACTTGAGCTATTCAGAGGGGGCAGTCGTTCTCCCCTAGTCGCAGCCGGCAACATCACTTCCTGGAGTGGCTCAAACTGTGCATGTTATGTCTTGAGAATCCCCCAATGTAGACATTTTTACATTTTACATTTTAGTCATTTAGCAGACGCTCTTATGCAGAGCGACTTACAGTAGAGTGCATACATTTTATTACAGTGTTTTTTTTTTGTTTTTTTTTTTTTACATTTTTCATTACATTTTACATACTGAGACAAGGATATCCCTACCGGCCAAACCCTCCCTAACCCGGACGACGCTATGCCAATTGTGCGTCGCCCCACGGACCTCCCGGTTGCGGCCGGCTGCGACAGAGCCTGGGCGCGAACCCAGCCCAGCCTGGGCGCGAACCCAGAGACTCTGGTGGCGCAGCTAGCACTGCGATGCAGTGCCCTAGACCACTGCGCCACCCGGGAGGCGTCTTAGCAAGCTAAAACCGACTTCCTCTGCTTCAAATGCACCATTTAGTCTTCACATAGGAATGACTGATGTGACGTCATCATAGATGGCTTTGTTCATTCATATACAGTCATTGGTAAAGATCCAGTTGAACGCCCCTCCTGCTCATAATTACTAATGGGAACCTTGTCTATCATCCCTGAGCTCTGACTTCTCTCACATGCTGACCTCTCATGTCAACTATTAAAATGTAACAAATATAACAATTATGAATTATTCATAAAAATACATTTATTAATATGTGAACGCCTCCAACTGGTAATTACCACCTTTCTACTTGGTTATGAACGCAGTAGTGCACTACATAGGGAGCAGGGTGTGATTTGGAACATAGCCTAGGAAGAGGTGCCTGGGCTGTAGGGTGCTAGGATCAGATTTGTAATTCACTCGTCGCTGTTGTCTCAATTTCAGATTTGTCTCTCTTTCTCTACCTGTCAATTATTATGTCAACCTTTTGTCTTGTCTAATGTCATTGTTGGGGTGTTGGCCTCTGGTTGAAGGTGACAGAGTTGTGACTGTATCACCATGGATTGATTGATTGGTTGAGATTTGGAACCTTTCCTGAAATTGTCTGTATTGGTTGAAGGGTTTGTCACATGGAAAGGTTGAGGCACCGTCTGTCTTTCAGTGACTGTCCCAGAGGTCTAAGATGTTCTCTCTAAGGCACAGAACCAGGTTTGGCCAACCCCTGACCTGGGTCAGGGTTTGGGTCAATTCCATTTGAATTCAGGAAGTTATCAAATTGGAATTGAAATGAACCCCAACAAAAAAGCCTGCAGCTCTGCAGCCTTCCAGGACAAGTGTTGGCCACCCTTGGTGTGATGCTGTCTCTGTATCTGTCTAACAGTGTTCCGGTCCTCCAGGTCATAAAGACAACCTGCACCTGGACCTGCAGCGCTCCTTCCCCAGAGACATCTCCTCCACAGCCGCCTCCTCCAGACAGCTCAGCCCAGCCACGCAGCACAGGGAACAGGTGAGAGAGTATGTGGGATTATGTGTGTGTTCCTCCTAGGTATTGAGGCAGTTATTTACTTGCTCTTAGTTCCCGGTTGGGAAGTGGTTGTTGGTTGGTAGAATGTCAGTCAATGTTATGACCATTTAAAAAACAGAACCTGTTAGTTCTAGTTGGATATTGCTCCCAGGGCGGAGCAGTTTATTTACATGAAACATCACAGAGACACTTCCACAGAACAAACCAGAATTCCTTAATGGCTTCCTGTCCAACACATTGTCCTCACAAATCCTAACCTTAGCCTCACTATGTGAAAAACAGGAAAACTGATCTCATCAGCTGAGCCCAGTAGAAGGAAGTTGCTCCTAGATACTGATGCCAGTGTGTCTTTCTCTCTGTCTACAGGGTCATCCTGAAGGCCAAGGTAATATGAGGATGGTCAACTCGTATGCTGGCTTCACTGAGTTTGACCGGAGTCCCTCCTTCCTCCATCCAGACTCCTGTAAGTCCAGGAAGATAGACCTGTGCTTCTAGATACATGAATACACTGCAGAACCCTGAGAAGACCTGCCAGAGGTCACGACATGTATACTATGTGTGCTAACTGAAAGGGTCTTTGGTTGTTGTGTGTCTGCAGCTCTGAGTAAGAGAGAGAGGAGCGGCGTGTCAGCGGAAGACATCCTCATCCACGAAGACCCCAGAGCTGCACTACTACTGGTGAGAACTGTCCCATAACTGTATGATGTCTCACACCCCTTCAGGTTCTGAAATCACTACTGACTGACTGTACCACTGACTGACAAGTGATTCACTACAAGTGACTGACTGTACCACTGACTGACTGACTGTACCACTGACTGACTGACTGTACCACTGACTGACAAGTGATTCACTACAAGTGACTGACTACAACTGACTGACTGACTGACTGACTGACTGTACCACTGACTGACAAGTGATTCACTACAAGTGACTGACTACCACTGACTGACTGTACCACTGACTGACTGACTGTACCACTAACTGACTGACTGACTGTACCACTGACTGTACCACTGACTGACTGACTGTACCACTGACTGACTGACTGTACCACTGACTGACTGTACCACTGACTGACTGTACCACTGACTGACTGTACCACTGACTGACTGACTGACTGTACCACTGACTGACTGACTGTACCACTGACTGACTGACTGTACCACTGACTGACTGACTGTACCACTGACTGACTGACTGTACCACTGACTGACAAGTGATTCACTACAAGTGACTGACTACCACTGACTGACTGACTGACTGTACCACTGACTGACAAGTGATTCACTACAAGTGACTGACTACCACTGACTGACTGTACCACTGACTGACTGACTGTACCACTAACTGACTGACTGACTGTACCACTAACTGACTGACTGACTGTACCACTGACTGACTGACTGTACCACTGACTGACTGACTGACTGACTGACTGACTGACTGTACCACTGACTGACTGTACCACTGACTGACTGACTGTACCACTGACTGACTGACTGTACCACTGACTGACTGTACCACTGACTGACTGACTGTACCACTGACTGACTGACTGTACCACTGACTGACTGACTGTACCACTGACTGACTGACTGTACCACTGACTGACTGACTGTACCACTGACTGACTGACTGTACCACTGACTGACTGTACCACTGACTGACTGTACCACTGACTGACTGTACCACTGACTGACTGACTGTACCACTGACTGACTGACTGTACCACTGACTGACTGACTGTACCACCGACTACAACTGACTGACTGACTACGACTGACTGACTGACTGACTACGACTGACTGACTACGACTGACTGACTGACGACTGACTGAGTGACTACGGGTGACTGACTACGGGTGACTGACTACGAGTGACTGACTACGAGTGACTGACTATGCGTGGCTGACTACGAGTGACTGACTGTACCACGAGTGACTGACTGACTACGACTGACTACGACTGACTGACTACGACTGACTGACTGTACCACGACTGACTGACTGTACCACGACTGACTGACTGTACCACGACTGACTGACTGTACCACGACTGACTGACTGTACCACGACTGACTGACTGTACCACGACTGACTGACTGCGACTGACTGACTACGACTGAGTGACTACGACTGACTGACTGACTGACTGTATGCCTGACTGACTGTCTGTATGACTGGCTGGCTGTACGACCGACTGGCTGGCTGGCTGTACGACCGCCTGGCTGGCTGACTGTACGACCGACTGGCTGGCTGACTGTACGACCGACTGGCTGGCTGACTGTACGACCGACTGGCTGGCTGACTGTACGACCGACTGGCTGACTGTACGACCGACTGGCTGTATGACTGACTAACTGGCATGTTTTCCTCTCCTCAGGAGAGGGCTCAGGTCAAGACAGCTCAGGCCAGCAGTCTGTAAGTACCTGGCATGCATTCCTACCATCATCCTGGTTTTTCAGCTGGGGTCAACTTACACTTACAGCCCTGGAAGAGTAGAGTAGATGAATTCACTTACAGCCGTGGGTCTAGTAGATCTCTTGGTTGTTGATCAGTTCAGTGTTCCCACAGTTTGGCTCGTAACCCTGGGCCAAGCCTGGCTTACCGTTACCATGGTGACCGGAAACAATGTTCCAATCACATTCCCAACACAGCTATTAGGGGGAGTGGATGGTTGCCCGTAGTGTTAGTATGTGTTAATTAATAGGTGATCTCCATTTTGAAGTAGTACTTTTTCTTCTACTACTTCTATGTGTTGGTAAACAAACTGAAATGGTGCATACTGCTACTTGGAGTGTGTTGTTTGAACAGGTATAAAGCCAAGGTTGGTGATCTACTGCCACCTGCAGTTACGGAATGTTTGCTCACAAGTATAATTCATTGGCTGATCCCTCCTGATGACCTGGAAGTCCCACTACTTTCAAATGATGGAAATCCTCAATGACAATGTACATGCAAAATGGGTTATTTCCAAGTTTTTTATTTATTTAACCTTTATTTAACTTGGCAAGTCAGTTAAGAACAAATTCTTATTTACAATGACGGCCTACCACTAGGGCAAAAGACCTCCTGCGGGGACGGGGGCTGGGATTTTAAAAAACACATATCACGTCGAGAGACACCACAACACTACATAAAGAGAGAACTAAGACAAAAACATAGCATGACAGCAACACATGGAAACACTGCATGGTAGCAACACAACATTACTACAACAACATGGTAGCAACACAACATGGTAGCAGCACAAAACATGGTACAAACAATTATTGGGCACAGACAACAGCACAAAGGGCAAGAAGGTAGAGACGACAACAAATGTAATGATCTCTATGAGGTGGAGGTTAATGTCCGTTGTGTGTTCTCTCTCTCAGCAGGGCACCAGGGGAGGACTCAGGTATAAATGGTATGTGTCCATTGGAACTTGCTGTCTGTACTATTACTGTAACTTGATAGTTCCTGATTTCTTTATCTGAGATGAACAGGCTGTTCACCTCTCTATTCACTTCTTTGGCAAATTATATTTTCTCTCCTTCCTCTCAGCTGCATCATGTCTCTACAGACACGCCCACCTGGGGAGCAGGAAGGATTGTGAGTGGCTGTGAACTTTCCCTTTAATAACTACTTCTAACTCCTTGAGATGTGAACCATCCCTTTAACTACATCTAACTCATTGTGATGTGAACTATCCCTTTAACTACATCTAACTCATTGTGATGTGAACTATCCCTTTAACTACATCTAACTCATTGTGATGTGATCTATCCCTTTAACTACGTCTAACTCATTGTGATGTGATCTATCCCTTTAACTACGTCTAACTCATTGTGATGTGAACTATCCCTTTAACTACGTCTAACTCATTGTGATGTGAACTATCCCTTTAACTACGTCTAACTCATTGATGTGATCTAGCCCTGTACCACTAAAATGAATTCACCTCTTCACCTCTACTTTTTCATTCTTATTCTCTTCCCTACATGCTTATTTCTTTCTTATTTTTTACTTGTACTTTTATTAGCAATAGTCATGAGAGGAGAGCTTGCAAGTAAGCATTTTGTTGTTGTGTACACTTCCTGTAACCATGCATATCACAATTAAACTTTAGATTTGATCGGATTGGATTTGAATAACTGACTAACATTTTTATTTGTCATTTTTATTTTTTTTAGCAATTGGTTCCCCTTTCAAGCCAATGGAAAGCTACCAATACTCAGGTGAGGTTTGGACCTTAAAGCATACTGTAGTCAGTCTCAAGTCACACCCTATTCCCCACTACATGGAGTAGGATGTCATTTGACTACTGTAGCCTCCTGCCAATGTTGTGTGTATTTGACTCTGTGTGTATGTTTCCCTCCCTGTAGCTGTGGAGCGTAACAACCTGATGAGGCTGTCTCAGAGCATCCCCTTCACCCCAGTGCCCCCTAGAGGTAAGATACAGTATTACATGTCCCTTTCACCCCAGTACCCCCTAGAGGTAAGATACAGTATTACACGTCCCTTTCACCCCAGTACCCCCTAGAGGTAAGATAGTATTACACGTCCCCTTCACCCCAGTACCCCCTAGAGGTAAGATACAGTATTACACATCCCCTTCACCCCAGTACCCCCTAGAGCAGGGGTCGGGAACCTTTTTGACTAAGAGAGCCATGAAAGCAAAAAATTTGGAAATTTATTTCAGTGAGAGCCATATAATATATTTTAAAAGTGAATTCAACTAAATGTCAGTATAATAAGCCTCTGAATTTATTCTTAAATAATGTTGTTATAATACTCACCATTAATGCGACTTCTGGTGCTGCATGGATTTGCTGATGCCTTGGTGTCTGGTTGGTACTTGGTGAGGTTAAGCTTCATGCAAGCGTTGAGGCTTTCATCCGTTAAACGTGATCGTAGGTTGGACTTGATGTTTTTAAGATGTGAGAATGACTGCTCACATGCATACGTAGATCCAAACATGGTCAATACAGCAATACTCACACGCTGCAGTGTGTGGTATGTGACAGGAAGCGCGTTCCAAGTTTTGAGAATCAGCTGGTCTTCGGGTTGAAGTTTTTTCATTTCTGTCCACATGTGCTTGCTCGCCAACTCCGCTTTCTGTCGTGTGATTCTTTCCAAATCTTCATTCAGTGACTTGAACTTATTCACCCACATGTCTGAGGCCTTCAGGTCAGCCACTTCTGCTTCAAAATCTCTGACGGAGACACCAGGAATGTAACTCAGGTCGGCTGTGTTCAGTGAACACTCGTTTGGAAGGGTGATGAACTTAAAAAGACGAGTGTGCTCACGAAATTCTCCAAAGCGTGCTTTGAAGGACTGTAGGAGACTGGATGTGCAGCGAGCTAGCTGGTGGAGATTCAAAGTTTTGAATAGGCTCACTTGCTGTGCATGCATCTTTAAATTGGCTCAGTTTTTCAAAATGTAGTAAACGACCTGTTTCAAGATCCATGATGAAAAGTTCTAGCTTGTTTTCAAAAGCAAACACAGCTTGTTGAAGGGATAACACTGTATTTCCAATGCCTTGCATTTTCACGTTGAGCTGGTTCAGATGTTCAGTCATATCTACGAGATAGTAAAACTTGAGGAGCCACTCAGTTTCGGCTAGCTCAGGATGCTCGATGCCTTTCATTTCAAGGAAAGTCCGGATTTCTTTCAGGCAAGCCGCAAAACGGCTAAGCACCTTCCCTCTTGACAACCAACGCACATTGCTGTGCAAAAGCAGACCAGGATAGTTATTTCCAACTTCAACCAGCAGTGTTTTAAACTGGTGATCATTTAAGGCTCGAGCAACAATAAAGTTGATCACACGAATGACCAGCGACATCACTTCCCCAAACTGCCTGTCACACATCTGAGCACAAAGTGCCTCCTGGTGTAGAATGCAATGGAAACTTAGGATGGGTCTATTTTCATGTTCACGGAGAAGCGCCACAAATTCTTTTTTATTCCCCACCATACACGGAGCACCATCAGTACACACTGAGAGAAGTTTATCCATAGGTAGATTTTTTTCTTGAGCAAACTCCATGAAAGACTTAAATAAATCCTCACCTCTTGTGGACCCTTTTAATGGCAGAACTGCAAGACTTTCTTCGCGCAGTGTGTCACCAACAGCATATCTTGCAATCACGCTGAACTGCGACAAATGGCTCACGTCTGTTGACTCATCCAAAGCCAGGGAAAAGACTCATCCAAAGCCAGGGAAAAGAACGGCGCTGCATTTATGTCCTTCACTTGCGTTTCCTCCACTTTGTTTGCCATCACGATGGTACGATCATGAACAGTTCTTGCCGACAGAGGCATGTCTTGTATCCGTTTAATTATCTTGTCTTTGTTCGGAAGATCATCAAAAAGTTCATTGGCTACATCCAGCATGAACGTTTTAGCATACTCGCCATCTGTGAATGGTTTTCCGTTCCTCACTATTGCTAAAGATCCAGCAAAGCTAGCGGAATTATAGTCACCTTGCCGGGTCCATACGCGGAGTTGCTGCTGGCTAGCTTGCACCCTGCTCAGTAGCTCTTGGCACGCTTTCTTTCTGCTGTCTCCCGCAGGGTATTTTGATGCAAAGGTAGCATGGCGCGTGTCGAAGTGCCGCTTTACATTCGACCGTTTCATCGATGTAATTTTGTCATTGCAAATTAGACACACCGCAGAACCTGCTCTCTCCACAAAGGCGAATTCTTCGGTCCATTCGTCCTGAAATGTACGATACTCGTCATCTTTTTTTCTTTTCGCCATCTTCTTCGTCGAAGGGTTAGCTTTGAGCTAATGACCGAGCAGACTGTTTCAAAAGGAGGCGTTTACCTGTTTTACCTAGCAACGGCCAACGTAGGCCAGTATCATTTAATTAAAATAATGGACAATTGCTCCTGCAGCCCTGAACAGGACATGAGCAGTGAAAAATCGATGGATGGATTAAAACAAGGAGTTGTAGCGATGAGACAAGATAGTAATTACTAGCGATTGGATACCACGAAAATTGGGGAGAAAAGGGGCTAAAAAAAAATTTTTAAATAAAAAAATAAAGTGAGAATATTTTGTTTTATCTGCGAGCCAGATGCAATCATCAAAAGAGCCACACCTGGCTCTGGAGCCATAGGTTCCCGACCCCTGCCCTAGAGGTAAGATACAATGTTACACGTCCCCTTCACCCCTGTGCCCCCTTGAGGTAAGATACAGTATTACACATCCCCTTCACCCCAGTGCTGCCTGGGTCCATTTCATCAGGCACCACACGGAGTCGGGTTTCAATTTCTTTCACGGACTGTGTCCTACTGTCTGACTCAGCTGTAGTCTATCTAGTTTAAAGGACTGCGGTGTTGGGGTCACATCCGTTTCAATTCAGGAAGTAAACAGAAATGTATAAACAATGAGAGAGAACTGTCTCACCCCAACCCTGGAGAACTGGACATGTGACAGACGAGGTGACACCACCCAGTCTGTTAGAATGAGGACATAAAGTGGGACATATCATGGCCAGTTAAGGGAGATAAGGAAGCCATTTTAACCTATAAATAATATTAATAATTTGGTGGGTGCTTATTTGTCCTATTTTATTATACAGGTGTGAATTGGAAATGTGTTTTTGCATATCCCAACTCCCCCTGACACACCCAAACCAGTTGAACCTATAAACCATCTATCCTGTGTGGCTGCAATTCTGTATTTAATACACACCCACACTCTCTCTCTGTCTGTCTGTGTGTGCTGCTCCCTGTAGGTGAGCCAGTAACAGTGTATCGTCTGGAGGAGAGTTCTCCCAACACCATCAACAACAGCATGTCCTCCTGGGCTCACAAAGGTCTCTGTGCCAAGATAGAGTTCCTCAGCAAGGAGGAGATGGGAGGGGGGCTGCGACGGGCACTCAAGGTACAGTTGGTGTGTGTGTGTGGTCACTACTGTCTAGTGTCTTCACTACATGTAACAGAGATGGAACTGAACATTAAAAAGTATTGCTATTGGTTTGTTGCTTTTGTTGTTGCATTGTTATACAATAATGTATTTCTCTGGAGGACAATAAACTATAACTATTTTATTGTACTCTAGGTGCTGTGTACGTGGTCGGAGTATGACATTCTGAAGCCAGGTCACCTGTATATCGTTAAGTCCTTCCTACCAGAGGTGGTCCAGACCTGGCAGAGCATCTACAAGGAGGACACTGTACTGCTGCTCTGTCTCAGGGTAGAGGAGAACACACTCTCACACACACTGCGCTTTAACCAATGAGATATAGATATATATATATATATATATATATATATATATATACACACTGAGGGTACAAAACTTTAAGAACACCTTCCTAATATTGAGTCTCCCCCCCACTTAAATCTTTTGTCTCGCCCATTCACCCTCTGAATGGCACACATACATAATCCATGTCTCAAGGCTTAAAAATCCTTCTTTAACCTGACTCCTCCCCTTCATCTACACTGATTGAAGTGGATTTAACAAGTGACATCAATAAGGGATCATAGCTTTCACCTGGATTCACCTGGTCAGTCTATGTCATGGAAATAGCCATGTGTTGTACACTCAGTGTCTTTGTTCCCTGATTCATTCCCAGTACTTAAAGCCCTGAAAGGAGGAGTATGAATATGGCGACATGGTGGCTTCAAAGGCTCTTATTGGCCAAGACATAGTGTCAGCTATCCAGGGTTTACAGTGCATTCGGAAAGTATTGAGACCCCTTAAAAATTTTGCGAATGTATTAAAAATGTAAAACAGACACCTTATTTACATAAGTATTCAGGTCCTTTGCTATGAGGCTCGAAATTGAGCTCAGGTACATTTTGTTTCCATTGATCATCCTTGAGATGTTTCTACAACTTTATTGGAGTCCACCTGTGGTAATTTCAATTGATTGGACATGATTTGGAAAGGCACACACCTGTCTATGTAAGGTCCCACAGTTGACAGTGAATGTCAGAGCTAAAACCAAGTCATGAGGTCGAAGGAATTGTCAGTAGAGCTCCGAGACAGGATTGTGTCGAGGCACAGATCTGGGGAAGGGTACCAAAACATTTCTGCAGCATTGAATGTCCCCAAGAACACAGTGGCCAAACTGAGCACTCAGGGGAGAAGGGCCTTGGTCAGGGAGGTGACCAAGAACCTGATGGTCACTCTGACAGAGCTCTAGAGTTCCTCTGTGGAGATGTTTGTCCTTCTGGAAGGTTCTCCCATCTCTGCAGCGCTCCACCAATCAGGTCTTTATGGTAGAGTGGCCAGACGGAAGTCACTCCTCAGTAAGAGGCACATGACAGCCTGCTTGGAGTTTGCCAAAAGGCACCTAAAGGACTCTCAGACCATGAGAATCTCAGACCATGAGAAACAAAATGTTCTGGTCTGATGAAACCAAGATTGAACTCTCTGGCCTAAATTCCAAGCGTCACGTCTGGCGGAATCCTGGCACCATCCCTACGGTGAAGCATGGTGGTAGCAGCATCATGCTGTAGGGATGTTTTGTCAGCAGCAGGGACTGGGAGACTAGTCAGGATTGAGGGAAAGATGAACGGAGCAAAGTGATCCTTGATGAAAACCTGCTCCAGAGCGCTCAGGAACAAAGTCTGTGGCGAAGGTTCACCTTCCCACAGGACAACGATCCTAAGCACACAGCCAAGACAACGTAGGAGTGGCTTCGGGACAAGTCTCTGAATGTCCTTGAGCATATCCCAGAGCCCGGACTTGAACCCGATCAAACATCTCTGGAGAGACCTGAAAAAAAACTGTGCAGCGACGCTCCCCATCCAATCTGACAGAGCTTGAGAGGATCTGCAGAGAAGAATGGGAGAAACTCCCCAAATACAGGTGTGCCAAGCTTGTAGCGTCATACCCAAGAAGACTCGAGGCTGTAATCGCTGCCAAAGGTGCTTCAACAAAGTACTGAGTAAAGTGTCTGAATACTTATGTAAATGTTATATTTCAGTTTAGAAATACATTTGCAAACGCTTCTAAAACCCTTTTTTCGCTTTGTCATAATGGGACATTGTGTGTAGATTTGATGAGGGGGAAAAAACAATTGAATCCATTTTAGAATAAGGCTGTAATGTAACAAAGTGGAAAAATTTAAGGGGTCTGAATAATTTCTGAATGCACCGTATAAACTGTACGTCATTGACTCCACCTCTGTGTACACACACACACTCTTCATAATGACACACCATAGCAGGACAACTCTATGGTTAGTTTTCCTTTTTAATGTATGATCATTTCCACCACCCTCTCTTCGTCCATTCTATTCATCCTTCTTTCCTTCCTTGTCTATCCTTCCTTCCTCTGGTCTATTCAAGGCTATTCAATGTGGAAATATTGAAATACCTCACTGGTATCATTTCTCTCTCATTTGTTCTCTCTTGACAGGAAATTCAACAGCAGAGAGCTGCTCAGAAACTAACATTTGCATTCAACCAAATGAGGCCCAAGACAATCCCTTACTCTCCCAGGTAAACTAACACACCAGAGCTATATGGCACGCTGCTTGTTTTCAGCTGCTAAACATAACAAATGTATGTCTTTTGACATTTTAAACATGAATTTCAGAAGACACAGTGCCTACCTCTCTCTCTGTAGGTTTCTGGAGGTGTTTCTGTTGTACTGTCACTCAGCAGGCCAGTGGTTTGCTATAGAGGAGTGTATTACTGGAGAGTTCAGGAAGTTTAACAATAACAACGGGGACGAGATTGTCCCAACCAACCTTCTGGAGGAGACCATGCTGGCCTTCAGCCACTGGACATACGAGTACACCCGGGGAGAGCTGTTAGTGCTGGACCTACAAGGTAATACTGACCTTCAAGCCCTAACCTTTAACCCCAGACCCTTCAGTAGGGTTGCAAATGGTCTGGAAATATACGGTAAATTTCCAGAATTTGTTGGGAAATTTTCCATGTGAAGTTAAGCCTGGGAATTTTTCTTAAATTCATTAAAAAAAGTTAGCTTATAATAATTAACCTTTTTTTTGTGCGATACACATAAGGTAATTCTAGGTGTTGTGGCAAATTTTGTTTAAACTATCCCCAATTCAATGGAATTGCAACCCTCTGCATGCACAGTGCATTCTTCCCTCACATGTGCAGTGCACTCTTCCATCACATGTACAGCTGATTCTCAAGATCTTGCACACTAATGAGATGCTGTTGAGCCCACACTACTACACTGTCTGAGCCAAGGACTACATGCTTTCTGGTACGTTTTGATTACAATACTGGGTGGGGTGAATATATTTTATGACATACTTGATTTTTTTGTTAACTAGTAAATAGTAGCCTACAGCAAAATGTTTAAATAATTTCTACCTTGTTAACAATTTCTGCTAGTTAGTTTTGCTTCCATGTGGGTTTTAGCTTGCTTGTGCCTGCTGACTGAGGAGTGTTAATTCACCTGTTTCCATACATGTTTCATTTTAAAACATTTATCTTACAAAGGAGTTGTTTAATCTTACTGCTTAACTATTTATCTGTACATGTAATTGTATTTATTAATTTTTTTACTCATTTTTTTCTAATCTTTACAGGAAAATGCCACAGGCAGTATCTGATGTGTGGAGACATTACACTGCAGCTAATGTAGAAGGAAAAGCTGTGTACATTTGCAGATACTGTGCCAAATCGTATGTGAAGAATGCAACAAAGACGCAGAATCATCTGGCCAAGTGCACAAAGTTCCCTCAGCGCTCACAACAAGCAACCTCTGACAAAAGTCTCTACTTCTATTCAAGTTGAAAACGATGAATCAGACACCTTATCGATAGCAACAGCTCATGGTCCTCCTGGAATCAGATTTTTTTTTTGAGGAACGCAGTCAGAGAAATGCTGATGAATGTCATGCTCGAGCTGTGTATGCAACTGGTTCACCTCTGATGCTCACAGGCAATGTGTATTGGAAGAGACTTCTGAATGTTCTTCGCCCAGCATACACCCCTCCAACCAGACATGCTTTATCTACTCATTTGCTGGATGTAGAGTTCAACAGAGTTCAAGTGAAGGTCAAGCAAATCATAGAGAAAGCAGACTGTATTGCAATCATCTCTGATGGGTGGTTGAATGTTCGTGGGCAAGGAATAATTAACTACATCATCTCCTCCCCTCTACTAGTATTCTACAAGAGCACAGACACAAGGGACAACAGACACACCGGTCTCTACATTGCAGATGAGTTGAAGGCAGTCATCAATGACCTTGGACCACAGAAGGTATTTGCACTGGTGACAGACAATGCTGCAAACATGAAGTCCTACCCTCACATCACACCCATTGGCTGTGCTCCTCATGCATTGAATCTGCTCCTCAAGGACATCATGGCACTGAAAACAATGGATACACTCTACAAGAAAGCCAAGGAACTGGTTAGGTATGTGAAGGGTCATCAAGTTATAGCAGCAATCTACCTCACCAAGCAACGTGAGAAAATAAGAGCACCACATTGAAGCTGCCCAGCAACACCCATTGGGGTAGTGTTGTCATCATGTTTGACAGTTTCCTGGAGGGGAAGGAGTCTCTCCAAGAAATGGCCATAATCACAGTCTGCCGATATGGACAGCCCCATCAAGAGGATCCTCCTGGATGATGTATTTTGGAAGAGAGTAGTAAGCGGCCTGAAACCTATAGCAGTAGCCATTGCACGGATTGAGGGAGACAATGCCATCCTGTCTGCTGTTCAGACTCTGCTTGCAGATGTAAGAGAAGAAATCCGTACTGCCCTGCCCACTTCACTGTTGCTCCAATCAGAGGAAACTGCAGTTCTGAAAAACATCAAAAAGCGTGAAGACTTCTGCCTGAAGCCCATACACGCCTCAGCGTACAATGTTGGACCCCAAGTATGCTGGCAAGAGCATCCTGTCTGGTGCAGAGTTCAACAAGGCCTATGGTGTCATCACTACCGTGTCTCGCCACCTTGGCCTGGATGAGGGCAAGGTTCTTGGCAGTCGGCGAAGTACACTTCCAAGCAAGGGCTTTGGGATGGAGATGCAATATGGCAGT
Source organism: Salvelinus namaycush (assembly GCF_016432855.1). Classification (NCBI taxonomy): domain Eukaryota; kingdom Metazoa; phylum Chordata; class Actinopteri; order Salmoniformes; family Salmonidae; genus Salvelinus; species Salvelinus namaycush. Next base: position 7,500,490 of record NC_052336.1, read on the forward strand.
CGTGCCAACATATCTCATCAACCACCTGGTGGAAGGGACTTTGTAGATCTGAGCCTCTTCCCCATCATCCTCCAAATCCCAACAACATCAGCCGCCTCAGAGTGCAACTGGTCCTTGTTTGGGAACACACACACCAAAGCACGCAACAGGCTGACCACTGCAAGGGTTGAACAATTTGTGGCTGTCCGGGCAGATTTTTGGCTTTTTGAGACTGACAACGAGCCATCCTCAACAAGGTTGGAAAGTGACAGTAAATATGAGGCCTCAGTCTGATGTTCAAGAGGTGGACATTGCGGAGGTCCAGGGAGAAGACATGGCACCTGAGAGGAAGACCACCAAAGCCTTAGTTTCTAGACTATCATTATACAGACAGATGTATGTTGAAAACATTTTTGGGAGATGCGATAGATCATTGGGGATCATTCAATATTCCATTTCTTTTGTTCAGTGAAATCATCCCATTTGAAGTCAACTCATTTAATTAAAGTTAAATTCGTAACTAAATCGTTTTTTTTATTTCTATTGGAAGAATTTAATCATTTGCAATTATGTCTAATATTTGTGTCATTCTCAACTTTTGGCCACAACTGTAATTTTCACAAAATCTGCTGCCTCAGTTTGTATGATGGCAATTTGCATATACTCCAGAATGTTATGAAGAGTGATCAGATGAATTGCAAAGTCCCTCTTTTCCATGCAAATTAACTGAATCCCCCAAAAACATTTCCACTGCATTTCAGCCCTGCCACAAAAGGACCAGCTGACATCATGTCAGTGATTCTCTCGTTAACACAGGTGTGAGTGTTGACGAGGACATGGCTGGAGATCACTCTGCCATGCCGATTGAGTTCAAATAACAGACTGGAAGCTTCAAAAGGAGGGTGGTGCTTGGAATCATTGTTCTTCCTCTGTCAATCATGGTTACCTGCAAGGAAACAGGTGCCGTCATCATTGCTTTACACAAAAAGGGCTTCACAGGCAAGGATATTGCTGCCAGTAAGATTGCACCTAAATCAACCATTTACCAGATCATCAAGAACTTCAAGGAGAGCTGTTCAGTTGTTGTGAAGAAGGCTTCAGGGCGCCCAAGAAACTCCAGCAAGTGCCAGGACAGTCTCCTAAAGCTGATTCAGCTGCGGGATCTGGGAACCACCAGTACAGAGCTTGCTCAGGAATGGCAGCAGGCAGGTGTGAGTGCATCTGCACACACAGTGAGACAAAGACTGGTGTCAAGAATGGCAGCAAAGAAGCCACTTCTCTCCAGGAAAAACATCAGGGACAGACTGATATTCTGCAAAAGGTACAGGGATTGGACTGCTGAGGACTGGGGTAAAGTCATTTTCTCTGATGAATCCCCTTTCCGATTGTTTGGGGCATCCGGAAAAAAGCTTGTCCGGAGAAGACAAGGTGAGCGCTACCATCAGTCCTGTGTCATGCCAACAGTAAAGCATCCTGAGACCATTCATGTGTGGGGTTGCTTCTCAGCCAAGGGAGTGGGCTCACTCACAGTTTTGCCTAAGAACACAGCCATGAATAAAGAATGGTGCCAACACATCCTCCGAGAGCAACTTCTCCCAACCATCCAGGAAAAGTTTGGTGACGAACAATGCCTTTTCCAGCATGATGGAGCACCTAGCCATAAGGCAAAAGTGATAACTAAGTGGCTCGGGGAACAAAACATCGATATTTTGGGTCCATGGCCAGGAAACTCCCCAGACCTTAATCCCATTGAGAACTTGTGGTCAATCCTCAAGAGGCGGGTGGACAAACAAAAACCCACAAATTCTGACAAACTCCAAGCATTGATTATGCAAGAATGAGCTGCCATCAGTCAGGATGTGGCCCAGAAGTTAATTGACAGCATGCCAGGGCAGATTGCAGAGGTCTTGAAAAAGAAGGGTCAACACTGCAAATATTGACTCTTTGCATCAACTTCATGTAATTGTCAATAAAAGCCTTTGACACTTATGAAATGCTTGTAATTATACTTCAGTATTCCATAGTAACATCTGACAAAAATATCTAAAGACACTGAAGCAGCAAACTTTGAAAATGTATATTTGTGTCATTCTCAAAACTTTTGGCCACGACTGTACTTATAATGTAAAATGTTTCTGTCTCCATATGATATGGTAAATGTATCCAATGCAAAAACATCTACATTTAAATGGTATTAATATTAATTTGCATATATTCCCGTTAATTCCCATATATTCCCGTTAATTCCCATGGAAAGTTTCCACCTCTGAATATTCCCCAAAATGTGCAATCCTATGCTTCAGTGACTTGACATATGAGTATACTCAGGCAGAGCTGTTAGTGCTGGACCTACAAGGTAATACTGACCTCCAACCCCTAACTTTTAACCCCTGACCCTTCAGTGACTGAATATATGAGAACACCAGGGGAGAGTTGTGCTGGGCTGGTCAAAATCCTGTAAATACAAGTCCCTCCCATTAGTAACTGCTATCTTTGTGTTTTTAGGAGTGGGGGAGATTCTGACTGATCCGTCTGTCATAAAGAGTGGAGAGAAGGGGTGTGTAAACCTGTTTGTTCTCACATTCAAAACTCATGTTTCACTTTGTTCCAAATGTTTTATAACACTCCCATTCTATTTTAATCCATAGATCATACAACACAATATTTGTACCTTTAGAATGCTCACATAATTAATAATGTTCTCTTGACTAATCTGTAGGTCATATGACATGATATTTGGTCCTGCCAACCTGGGAGATGACGCCATCAGAAATTTCCGGGCCAAACACCACTGCAACTCTTGCTGTAGGAAACTCAAACTTCCTGGTAGGGAATTCTCTCTCTTGTTTGTTTACCATTTACATCCGAGTGTGTCCATTACTATGGAGACGAGGTGAGCTTATCTTTTGCTATAAGGACAGAGGACTGGGCGAGAGGGGACAATGCATATTCAAATATAAGGCTCTAGGACAATGGAGTAGTGACATTTGTTATTTCAGCTTTATGTAGTAGATGGATGCCTGGCTGTCTGCCTCATCTCTCTCCTCTTCCTGTGTCGCTTCAGATCTGAAGCGGAACGAGTACACACCGGACAAACTGATGCTGCCTCAGGACGAATCACACGACCCCGGAAGCGGGACCCGCCACTCAATGAGGCTCATGCTCTGATCCTATAGGACACAACCAGAGAGAAGAGGCCGGTGCTGTTATTCTATTGGCCAAAGCCAGAGAGGAGGGAGGAAGAAGTAGTGCGCACAGCTCATGGCTAGAAGGGATCCAGCTTTTGTCAAATTAGCATCAGATTTGAGTTTTCGTTGCAGATTGGAAGGACTTAACGCAGCAGGTTAGGAGAATTATGTTAATGTTAGGAAAATATTTAGGGTTAGCAAAAAATATATATATACTTTTTTCATTCATTTGACAAAAGCTGGATAAGGTGGGTCTAGCCATGACACCTCATCCAATCAACTGGAAGAGCCACACCTGTGTTTCCATGGAGACGCATGCATGCAGAACTGTTACTTTTGTATCTGCCCAACCAAGGCCAATCAGCAACCAAGATGATTTTAAAAAATTTAAAAAATGTAAATGGGGAACAAAACTTTTTAAATATGTTTTTTACTACAAGTTTATATGTTATGAGTGTGTATATATCTATATATAAATGGCTATCAACAGGTACAATATCATTGCATAAAGAGACAGTATAGTACTTATTCTGAACTATGAAAAGTTGCCTTGTATAAACTAAAGTGCATTGTCTGTCTGTAATGCAAGACTGTAAGGGTCAACCTGCTGAGATACAATTTGCAACACTTTATACAGAATGTCACCAGATACTTTTTTTTATAAATGTAAAATACATGTATTATTATGGCATTAGTGGTTCATATTTAATGAGAAGACACATGAATTTGAAAATCTTGTAAAATATGGGCAGATTGCAATGCAACTTTTACAGTACATATATGTAATAATTGTATTGTGTTGAACTCTTCTGAAATGTGTCCACTGAATATTGCTGATAGTTTTTAAATGTTACAATGCTGGTACTATTACTGTTATTTCTTTGTCATCATGTATTGAATGAGCAAATACCAATCTAGTGTATCTTATAGATACTTATATCTGCTACTGAGCAGAAGCAGATGCTGTTTTTTTCAGGGGAGTGTAAGGGTCTATTACTCTATACATGTTCTACTGTATAACATTTTAAACTAATAAAATGACAGTTATGTTCCATTCCTTGTACAGTATGATGCTGATACTGTCTGATGGGGATGAGGCCCCCACATTCTTCAGAAAGACTGCAGCTGCTGGCAGACAGACGCCCACAGAGAGAAACACTCTCTCGCCAGCTGGTAAAGAACCCAGTAGCCAACAGCTATTCATCAGTTACTCGTCTGTAACCCGACACCTTTACCCTACAGTTAGGTCTGGATGGGAACTCTTTCATCCTTTTCACAAACCTCATCTCCACCTACATCTTTAGAAGTTTAGGAACATCGATCAACAGTGATGAAACTCTTCTTGGTGTTGTCACAAAGTCCAGTGGAAAGCAACATTGTGTAAAATAATAGTATGTACAGTAATATGTCCATTTTACATCCACATTGCTGTTTGGTAGAGCTGCGTCAGAGCTGTCAAATCCACCAGTGGCTCCTGGCATTATACCTGAACTGGACATTGCCTAGGCTGCACGGAGTTAAGTTCCAACACTGGAATGTGAGATGTAATCTACATCTCGAGTAGGATGATAAAACCCTTATTTTGTTGAATGATTTTTACATTTGAATGTAGTTATTTCGATACAGCCTACACTTTCTCGTTCTGAACTTCTAAAGCGAATGGGGGCAGGTGTGGCTTCATGAAGATGCCAGAGCAGCTGCTCACTGATTTGACAGCTCCAACACAGTTCCACCACCAAGTCATCCACTATGCAGGTGTCTGCTATCGCTGGTTAATGCTCTGATTGAATCTAGGCCTTAGTAGTAGTAATAAGTTAGCGGTAGTAGTTATTAGTGATAGTAGGCTTCCATATGTTTGTTGTTTTTATTTCTTATGAATTTGTAGTTCGCAAATTTCTGTGAAAATAGACAAAATGCTTTTTGATCTTTGGCCAATAGAGAGAGCAGAGTACAGTATATTGAAAGTCTGTGTCGAATAGCAGAAGATTTTTTTAAACCACTTCCTGTCTAGGCTTGATAAACCAGTCTACTTGTTACCTGGAAGGGCGTGGTTATATGGAGGCCAGTGAATCTGCAGTTTACTCACCTTGTTCGTAACAGTGCTCACCTGCTCGCACTTAAGTCTCTTTCCCATTGCTCTCACACACAAACACGTCCCAGAGGAGAAACTACCAAGAGAGAAGAATCATGTCTGTGGAAGTCCACATAGAATATTGGTAAGTTATTGTTTTACTACATCTGTTAATGTCTACTCTAAAATGTTATTAGGAGATCTGTTGTTATACCAAAGAAAAACAACAGTGAGACAGTGTACAAACTGTCTGAATGTGTTGGTGTGGAACCGATAGAGTTCATATTGCCTCAGGTTATTGATTTAAAGAGAGTTTGCACACAAAAACAAAACATTGACATGATTTTCCAATTAGAGAAACTCATTATTTACATCATCAGTCTAACTTTTACCAACATTTCAACTACCCTCTCCATTTCTATTGTCCAGTGTAAAGTTATAGATATGACATGCTGTGTGACATGCCGAGTGTGTAAGTAACTGCTGATGTGAGACGTCAATGTGATGTCAGTGTCGAATATGTCACTTCAAAACATTGTATGTTAAAAACTGTTTGTGTGGTGTGTGTTGTGTGTGTTGTGGTCTGCAGTAGTGGATGAGGGTACGACTCTCGCTATCAGGACCTAGCATCTGCCATCAAGCGGAACGTTCCTGATGCGACAGTGACGGGAACCACGGGGCGGCGCTGTAAGTTACACACACAGCTTGTAATTACCCTGTCATAGTGACGTCACAGCTGTGCTTTACACACAGAACGACGTTACAGATCCCATCGGACTTCAACTGACAACACTGATGGTCCATCCATTAGATTTGATCAATACCACAGTAGATTATTAAGTTATGTTCTAACTGCTCATGGTTTGTCCTACAGCCAGTTTCGAGGTAACAGTGAATGGTAAACTGGCCTACTCTAAACTGGAGGCAGGAGGATTCCCAGACACCAAGGAGGTGGGTGTTATTCCTGTTCTAAACAATAGGTGGCACCATACTCAATGTATCTTCATGTATTGTCTGAGGTAAAGCTACAGTATCTGAACCTGAACAGTAGTTCAGAAGTGTTAAATCAGGGAGCATGGATAAGGCATGGGATCCAATCCCAGCCAAGTCATACTATTTCTTTAAGCATTTCATTGTACTGTATAGTATACTCCACGTGTATCCTGTGCATATAATATGACAAATATACCTTCATTTGATTTATCTCCTACATGCTCTCTGTAACATGTGCTCTACTGTCTGACCAGATGGTGGCGATGGTGAAGGAGGTGAGCCGCGGAGGAAAGGTTGAGAGAGTGAAGAAGAAGGATAATAAGTGTGTTCTCCAATAGATGAGTGGATATTAAGAGAGGGAGAGAAGGAGAGTGTTTTTTAAGATCCTGGGTCCTGATCTGATTCTATTAATGATTGTTCACAATGAAACTAAGGATGTGCAACATGATGAAGTCTACAGTCATTTCAACTCTGTGATCTGAGGGAAATACTCTCATCCTGTGTCTCTGTTTTATACTGTCATGTCTTATGTTATTCCTTGTCTGTTTTTCTTTCGTTATACAGACAAAGATATTATAGACTGACTAGCGTTTAGTTTTACATTCTAGAAATTATATTGTACTCAATGTAGACCTCTGCAGTTGTATAGGCTGTACATGTATTTTTAAATTATCACAAATTCTATGAATCAATTAGTATTGACTTTGTGTGTTGGGGGGGTGCTGTTGGACATTTACTGGTGTTGTTGTGTTATTATTGGATCTTGTGCCAGGCAATCTTTCCCATCTTCACTTTGCCTTTTTCACTTTCTTTCTTACCGGGTGTGATGATGCAATAGATATACTGCCTTGGCCTTTATAGCGGTCAAAGGATTTGATTTTGTGTGTAGGCCGAGACTGGATTCTATCCCCAAAAATGTTATTCCTCTGTGTGTTATTTTATTGTAGAGGTACAAAGTCTTTAGTTTTTATATGGCTGTATAAAGATGACAGTTTATTATCAAACTTGTGATAGAGATCACACTTCAGCCAAGAGGGGAATTTAATCCAGTTGTGATGAGGGAGAGGGAATTACCACTCTGCCATTTGGAGTTTTACTACATTTTACCACCACTGTATTCCATGGAACTTAGAGCTGTTTATTATTCATTCTATCCACTCTATTAGCCTCTGTCAAATGCACTGTAATATCCTCCAGCATATTGGGGAATATTCTAGAATCTTTCTACCCCTCTATCTCTCTGGCCCCCATCTAACCATACCCTTTCAGGTAACAGGTGGATAGAGGGGGAGTCACTCAGCTTATCTGTAACAGTGCCCACCTGCTCTCACGTCTCTTTCGCATTTCACACACACACTAGAGAGAAGAATCATGTCTGTGGAAGTCCACATAGAATATTGGTAAGTTATTGTTTTACTACATCTGTTAATGTCTACTCTAAAATGTTATTAGGAGATCTGTTGTTATACCAAAGAAAAACAGTGAGACAGTGTACAAACTGTCTGAATGTGTTGGTGTGGAACCAATAGAGTTCATATTGCCTCAGGTTATTGATTTAGAGTTTGCAAAACATTGACATGATTTTCCAATTAGAGAAACTCATTATTTACATCAGTCTAACATTTACCAATGTTTTAAGTATCAAAGTAAATGGAATTGCTAAAATATACTCAAGTATCAATAATTTCAAATTCCTTATATTAAGCTAACAGCACACTCAACACTCGGACATAATTTACAAACGAAGCATTTGTGTTTAGTGAGTCCGCCAGATCAGATGAAGTAGGGATGAACAGGGATGTTTTTTCTCTTACGTGAATGTGACCAGTTTCCTGTCCTGCTAAGCATTAAAACTGTAATTAGTACTTTTTGTAAGGGAAAATGTCTGGGGTAAAAAGTAAATTATTTTCTTTAGGAATGTAGTGAAGTAAAAGTAGTCAAAAATAGAAATAGTAAAGTGAAGTACAGATACCCCAAATAAACAATTTAAGTAAAAAGAATTTAAACTACTACTTAAGTACTTTACACCACTGCTTGCACTACCAGTGTGTCACTGTGTAATAGCAGTAGGATGTTGATTTGTGTATAGAGCAGATATTTCCTTCTCTGATAATTCAGAACCTGGTGGGATAGAGAGATAAAGGAGTGAAAGATTGGTAGATGAGGATCTGGACAGGAAGCCTGCGGTAGATTGGTGCTCTGATCTCAGGCGGTATGAGATTTTACCTGTCCGTGATGCTGCTGGAGTGTGTGGATGTTACCTGGTAAAGTGCAGTGTGTGTGTGTGTGTGTGCCCTGCTCCCCTATAACCTTCCCAACACACACTCTATACCAACTGATTGATTTCATTTATTTGATCACTTAAAAACACATGTACAACTGCAGAGATCTATATTGAGTAGAATATAACTTCTAGAATATAAATCTAAATGCTAGTCTAATATAATATCCCTGTCTGTATCCTGAAAGAAAAACAGGAATAACAACATAACAGTATAAACCAGACAGGATGAGAGTATTTTCCTTAAATCACAGACCGTTGAAATTACTCTAGGGGCTCCCGGGTGGCGCAGCGGTCTAAGGCACTGCATCTCAGTCCTAGAGGCGTCACTACAGACCCTGGTTAGATTCCAGGTTGTATCACAACCGGCCGTGATTGGGAGTCCCATAGGGCGGCGCACAATTGGTCCAGCATCGTCCAGGTTTGGCCGGGGTAGGCCGTCACTCAATAAGAATTGGTTCTTAACTGACGTGCCTTGTTTTATTTAACTAACTCTAGTCTGCACGGAGTAAAGCACAGCTGTGACGTCACTATCTGACAGGGTAATACAAGCTGTGTGTGTAACTTACAGCGCCGCCCCGTGGTTCCCGTCACATCAGGAATGTTCCGCTTGATGGCAGATGCTAGGTCCTGATAGACTCGTACCCTCATCTACTACTGCTGACCACAACACAAACACACCGTTACACACACTGCTTGTTATAACTTTACACTGGACAATAGAAATGGAGAGGGTAGTTAAGTATATTTAAAACCAAAAACAACATTACAAATACCCATACACACCCATTTGCCACATGTAACACAGCTGCTGTAAGAGCAGATGTCAAACTCACAGCACAAGAAACCCAGAATGAAGTAAACATCATTCACTACTCCCCGTCCACAGTCTAGTGACATTCACTACTCCCCGTCCACAGTCTAGTGACATTCACTACTCCCCGTCCACAGTCTAGTGACATTCACTACTCCCCGTCCACAGTCTAGTGACATTCACTACTCCCCGTCCACAGTCTAGTGACATTCACTACTCCCCGTCCACAGTCTAGTGACATTCACTACTCCCCGTCCACAGTCTAGTGACATTCACTACTCCCCGTCCACAGTCTAGTGACATTCACTACTCCCCGTCCACAGTCTAGTGACATTCACTACTCCCCGTCCACAGTCTAGTGACATTCACTACTCCCCGTCCACAGTCTAGTGACATTCACTACTCCCCGTCCACAGTCTAGTGACATTCACTACTCCCCGTCCACAGTCTAGTGACATTCACTACTCCCCGTCCACAGTCTAGTGACATTCACTACTCCCCGTCCACAGTCTAGTGACATTCACTACTCCCCGTCCACAGTCTAGTGACATTCACTACTCCCCGTCCACAGTCTAGTGACATTCACTACTCCCCGTCCACAGTCTAGTGACATTCACTACTCCCCGTCCACAGTCTAGTGACATTCACTACTCCCCGTCCACAGTCTAGTGACATTCACTACTCCCCGTCCACAGTCTAGTGACATTCACTACTCCCCGTCCACAGTCTAGTGACATTCACTACTCCCCGTCCACAGTCTAGTGACATTCACTACTCCCCGTCCACAGTCTAGTGACATTCACTACTCCCCGTCCACAGTCTAGTGACATTCACTACTCCCCGTCCACAGTCTAGTGACATTCACTACTCCCCGTCCACAGTCTAGTGACATTCACTACTCCCCGTCCACAGTCTAGTGACATTCACTACTCCCCGTCCACAGTCTAGTGACATTCACTACTCCCCGTCCACAGTCTAGTGACATTCACTACTCCCCGTCCACAGTCTAGTGACATTCACTACTCCCCGTCCACAGTCTAGTGACATTCACTACTCCCCGTCCACAGTCTAGTGACATTCACTACTCCCCGTCCACAGTCTAGTGACATTCACTACTCCCCGTCCACAGTCTAGTGACATTCACTACTCCCCGTCCACAGTCTAGTGACATTCACTACTCCCCGTCCACAGTCTAGTGACATTCACTACTCCCCGTCCACAGTCTAGTGACATTCACTACTCCCCGTCCACAGTCTAGTGACATTCACTACTCCCCGTCCACAGTCTAGTGACATTCACTACTCCCCGTCCACAGTCTAGTGACATTCACTACTCCCCGTCCACAGTCTAGTGACATTCACTACTCCCCGTCCACAGTCTAGTGACATTCACTACTCCCCGTCCACAGTCCAGTCTAGAGCGAACATCATTCACTGCCCCCTGTCCAGTCTAGCGCGAACATCATTCACTGCCCCCTGTCCAGTCTAGAGCGAACATCATTCACTGCCCCCTGTCCAGTCTAGCGCGAACATCATTCACTGCCCCCTGTCCAGCCTAGCGCGAACATCATTCACTGCCCAGTCTAGCGCTAACATCATTCACTGCCCCCTGTCCAGTCTAGCGCAAACATCATTCACTGCCCCCTGTCCAGTCTATAGAGAACATCCTTCATTGTCCCCTGTCCAGTCTAGCGCTAACATCATGCATTGCCCCCTGTCCAGTCTAGCGCTAACATCCTTCATTGCCCCCTGTCCAGTCTAGCGCTAACATCCTTCACTGCCCCCTGTCCAGTCTAGCGCCAACATCATTCACTGCCCCCTGTCCAGTCTAGCGCGAACATCATTCACTGCCCAGTCTAGAGCGAACATCATTCACTGCCCCCTGTCCAGTCTAGCGCTAACATCATTCATTGCCCCCTGTCCAGTCTAGCGCGAACATCATTCACTGCCCCCTGTCCAGTCTAGCGCGAACATCATTCACTGCCCAGTCTAGCGCTAACATCATTCACTGCCCCCTGTCCAGTCTAGCGCTAACATCATTCACTGCCCCCTGTCCAGTCTAGAGCGACCATCATTCACTGCCCCCTGTCCAGTCTAGCGCAAACATCATTCACTGCCCCCTGTCCAGTCTATAGAGAACATCCTTCATTGTCCCCTGTCCAGTCTAGCGCTAACATCATGCATTGCCCCCTGTCCAGTCTAGCGCTAACATCCTTCACTGCCCCCTGTCCAGTCTAGCGCCAACATCATTCACTGCCCCCTGTCCAGTCTAGCGCTAACATCATTCACTGCCCCCTGTCCAGTCTAGCGCTAACATCATTCACTGCCCCCTGTCCAGTCTAGCGCAAACATCATTCACTGCCCCCTGTCCAGTCTAGCGCAAACATCATTCACTGCCCCCTGTCCAGTCTATAGAGAACATCCTTCATTGTCCCCTGTCCAGTCTATAGATATCATTCACTGTCCAGTCTATAGATATCATTCACTGTCCAGTCTAGAGTTATTCACTGTCACCTGTCCAGTTTAGAGATACCAACACAGCATGACTAGCATCAGTCCCCAGCCCAGCCATCAGCCGGTCAGTGATCATTCTACTGGGTGTCTAAGGTCATTGAGGTCAGAGAGTTGAACATGTTTCTCAAACCCCCAGACTTCTGTCTGACTCCCTGCATCTCCATTCCTCACCTTCTCCATCCTGGTCTCTCATCAATTCCCCCTTCTCAGTCCCTCCCTTTGCTTGTTTTTGAGATCCAGTCCCGAGAGTCCTATCTGGGAGCCAGTAAGAATGTCCCCCTTCATCTAAACAGACAGTGTCAATAGAACTAGTGATAATAATTGGGCATTAATATGTTAGCCAGTTCCCCATGATGAACCACAGCAGTGGACAGGCTGCTGTTAGTCTACTGGGAGAAAACATGTCAACAGGATATAACAGTCACACATTGACAACATCAGCTCAGCTCTCAGCCATGTGTGAATATGTTGTGTTTATGGTAGGAAATCAGGTCAGTCTGTTTTGCATGTTCTGAGAGGCCGAGGGCTATACAGACCCTTTGATGGTTCAGATATACAATGGCTGGTCTCACACTTAACTCCATCGCACACTTCGGATCCCCTCCATCCCAGAGACTATTGGTGACATTAAACAGTCACTCTTAGCCAGAAATCTACTCTGGGACAGAGAGACATTGTATGGGAAGCAGGGGAAAGGGGGTCAAACTCATTTGCAAGGTTTGCTTGGCTGCTTGGGGTGAGTGCCGGCTAGTCAGAGAGCAAGGCTTGTGTGTACAGTGTGGGTCAGCAGACAGTGCTGATAGTATAAACAAGTTGGAGAAAAAGTAGCAGATAATACTGCTCTTCCCATGGCTCAGGGGTGTGAGAATAAACGGGATAAGTGTATATCAGATGGAAAGCCGGCATAACAGAAACTAGTAGCCATCAAGATGAGATCAGATAGTGACAGACTCTTGAATAACAGTCTCAGTCACTCTCATCTTGATAGCTAGTAGTTTGTGCTATTTGAGTGTCACAATCTGATCTCATCTTGATGTGGCAGGCCTCATGCGCCACATCTTGTCTCTCCGATACACTTCTCAGAATAAAAAGTGCTGACTTGTGTAACAAGCTGCAGCTTCCTAGAAGGCTTGCTGTGGCTACATATAGAGAATAGCAGTAGCCACAGCTTTGTATGTGACCAAAGTGCCATTAGTTGAGGTGTCGGTCTCTGTTCGTACATCTTATCCTGGTAGACAAGGATCAGACAGAATGGTTATGGCCCTCGGGCCTGATCTAATCCCCCCCTCACTGACAGACACGTCTCATTGCTGTAGCGTCACTGAGCGTAGGACTGAATTCTCTGGCTAGGAGAAAGCACTGGCTGAGATTTCTAAAGTTCACCAGAAATACAGTTAGCAAAAACTGAGACAAATGTGACTCCGTGAAAGGCAAAGTTGTGTTTTTCACAGCAAAGGCTGTGTTTCTTAGAAGGCTTGCGGTGGCTATGTGTAGAGAATAGCAGTAGCCGCAGCTTTGTATGTGACGGTAACTAAAGTGCCATTAGTTGCGTCTAAAATAGCAGTAGCTGCAGTGGTGACAGGATACAAGTCAGCACTTTCATTCTAAGAGACAAGATGTGGAACACGAGGCCTGCAAGACTGTGATGGGGGAGGAGTGGGTGAGATGAGGGGTTAGTGTGTAGGCTGATAAACACTAGTGACAGTAACAAGAACCCAGAAAGGAGTTCTGAAGTCAAAGTGAAACCAAAAGGACTCCTGGACTATCAGTGTCTTTACCATCCTGCAGTCTCTCACTCTTAACAAAAAGACAGTACTGTAACTCCATGACTGAAACTTTTTATTTAGAAAAAGACAAATAAATAAGTCATGCACTATAAGGAACAGGGTGCATTTGTGATGCAGACATGCTAAATATCATCTCACACTGTAGCACCACTGTCTGTAAAGCCCTGAAAAACATGACCTACCATCTCAGACACAGAGATAAACCTACACAGACAGACCAAGGATATTTAACTGCAGGCCTGGAGGACCTGAACACTTCTGAGATAATGAAAACCAGAGACGGGACGCATGTACTCTGGCCAATCAATCAATTAGCAGGTAGAAAAGAATCGGCCAGTAATGTGGACCTCCGGGCCTGGAGTAGAAGAACCCTGTTTTTATAAACCAGAAATGGATGTCTAACATGACGAGACGGAGAGAAAGGTAAAAACTAACAATGAAATCTGCCAAGTGGCAATGCAAAGATGGCCACTGTTAACATTTTTATTTCATATAAATATAATATATTAATGTATGTTTATTACACTAAAAAATATTCTTGCCCCACACACACATTACTTGAAGTAGAAAGGCAAGAGGGACATTAATAAAAACAAGTCAGGACACTAAGCAGTGGACAAAATGATGGGGTTGGTCCCAAATGCCACCCCATTTCTATATAGGTCAGGGATATTGAAATCTGGACCTACAAGCCAGTTCCACTGTTGATTTTCATTCCTCCCCTCTTACCAGGGACGGCTTTAGACCTGAGACACCAGTTGGGTGCAATTAATGATCAGGTATAACAGAAAAGCAGGACTACTTCAGGAGGTCAGGCTTGGATTTGAATAGCCCTGATATAGGGATGAAGCAGCCATCCACATCTAAATGGTCATCTTTGTAGCTGCCCGGTCAAACAGAATGCAACCAACCCTAGTAGTGCAGCAGTGGTCAACACAACATGTGGTCCCTGTGCGCTCGCTTTGACAAAATACTATATTTTAATAACATAACAGCGGAAAGATATGCAAACTAATAATATTGACATATTCCATCATTTCAGAAGGCCTTTCGTTTGTTGTGGTACGATCTCTAGGTACGACTGAATAATAGAGTTGTAATAGTTGAAGGTTTTACTGCGGGCTGAAAGATGTGGAAACATTCAGTTGATGAATGAAACTAAACCATGTAATGGAATCCTGCTTCAGTGTGACACATGGGGGTGAAGGGGGACATGTCCCATCCACTATTCAAAAAAGATATTTTGGCCCTAAGTTAGTCTCTCCCCCCACCCCTCATTTTCAAGACAGTGTTTTGCCCCTGTTGTGACACCATTTAACCCATTGAAGACCTACCACACTGCCATCACTTTGAAAGGAGACTGATGATGCAGCAGGGCTTGTGTGTTAGCGGACCAGGAGGAAGGTTAACCCTGCGATGCCCACGCCAGCAGCAGCAAACAGGGCAGTCTTCATGGACGAGTCCTGGTTCACCTCTCTTGCTGTGTGGAAGAACTTACAGAAGCCCTCCTAGAAGAGAGAAGATTAGGGTTAGATCCATATATTTTATTGAACACTTATTCAGGTCACAATGGTGTATCAAAGGACCAGGCTAGAGATCAAAATAAGGAAGTCAAGAAACTTAGTTCAATACTGCTCAAAAAGCCCCATTTCCTCTCAGTTTTCAGACCGAGAGACAGCTGCCTGCGGACAGTCCCTGCTATAACAGACCTGTGTCGTGATTAGTAAGGCAAATTTCAAAATGTGGTTGTGTTCATCAGTCTATTTGTTGTTCTGATCCAGACCCAGCTGGTTGTGTTCATCATTCTATTTATTGTTCTGATCCAGACCCAGCTGGTTGTGTTCATCAGTCTATTTGTTGTTCTGATCCAGACCCAGCTGGTTGTGTTCATCAGTCTATTTGTTGTTCTGATCCAGACCCAGCTGGTTGTGTTCATCATTCTATTTGTTGTTCTGATCCAGACCCAGCTGGTTGTGTTCATCAGTCTATTTGTTGTTCTGATCCAGACCCAGCTGGTTGTGTTCATCAGTCTATTTGTTGTTCTGATCCAGACCCAGCTGGTTGTGTTCATCAGTCTATTTGTTGTTCTGATCCAGACCCAGCTGGTTGTGTTCATCAGTCTATTTGTTGTTCTGATCCAGACCCAGCTGGTTGTGTTCATCAGTCTATTTGTTGTTCTGATCCAGACCCAGCTGGTTGTGTTCATCAGTCTATTTGTTGTTCTGATCCAGACCCAGCTGGTTGTGTTCATCAGTCTATTTGTTGTTCTGATCCAGACCCAGCTGGTTGTGTTCATCAGTCTATTTGTTGTTCTGATCCAGACCCAGCTGGTTGTGTTCATCAGTCTATTTGTTGTTCTGATCCAGACCCAGCTGGTTGTGTTCATCAGTCTATTTGTTGTTCTGATCCAGACCCAGCTGGTTGTGTTCATCAGTCTATTTGTTGTTCTGATCCAGACCCAGCTGGTTGTGTTCATCAGTCTATTTGTTGTTCTGATCCAGACCCAGCTGGTTGTGTTCATCAGTCTATTTGTTGTTCTGATCCAGACCCAGCTGGTTGTGTTCATCAGTCTATTTGTTGTTCTGATCCAGACCCAGCTGGTTGTGTTCATCAGTCTATTTGTTGTTCTGATCCAGACCCAGCTGGTTGTGTTCAGTCTATTTGTTGTTCTGATCCAGACCCAGCTGGTTGTGTTCATCAGTCTATTTGTTGTTCTGATCCAGACCCAGCTGGTTGTGTTCATCAGTCTATTTGTTGTTCTGATCCAGACCCAGCTGGTTGTGTTCATCAGTCTATTTGTTGTTCTGATCCAGACCCAGCTGGTTGTGTTCATCAGTCTATTTGTTGTTCTGATCCAGACCCAGCTGGTTGTGTTCATCAGTCTATTTGTTGTACTGATCCAGACCCAGCTGGTTGTTCATCAGTCTATTTGTTGTTCTGATCCAGACCCAGCTGGTTGTGTTCATCAGTCTATTTGTTGTTCTGATCCAGCTGGTTGTTCATCAGTCTATTTGTTGTTCTGATCCAGACCCAGCTGGTTGTGTTCATCAGTCTTTGTTGTACTAATCCAGACTAGATTTTGAGTATTAATGATTGTTGTGTGCTTGGCGGTCACTAGACTGTTACGTTAGAGACAGTACATACGGCTGTTGGGACCAGCTGGCTAGATGGGGGGTGTGTGTGGTTAATTCACAAAAGCAGTCAACAAATTGAGCTGCAGCTGTGTTGTTGCTACCCCAGCACTACAGTCCTATGTTGTTTTGGAGTACACCAGTAACCTCACTACCCCTGATCCACTTTATATGACTATACTGGCTGTGTCAACCTTGTACAAACCCTCTTTAAAGTGACAGGTAGATCTTTGACCTCTCAGACAACCAGGGTTTATAGTCCACACCACAGTAAAATCACTCTGTATTGACTGAAGAGTTATACATTTATAAATCTACTGTGACACAACAGCCTACTGACATGTAACACATTACAAGTCAAACACCCATTTCTAATAAGCATTAAAAAGGCAAATTTAGGGCCAGTTTCCCAGACAATAACTTTCAAATGGTAATTCTCCATTGAGCTTGCTCTTTAATCCAGAACTACATTGAAACTTTTCCAGTAATTTAAGTAATTTAGTTGACCCTCTTATCCAGAGCGATTTACAGGAGGAATTAAGGTTAAGTGCCTTGCTCAAGGGGACATCGACAGATTTTTCACCTAGTCCTCTCTGGGATTTAAACCAGCGACCTTCCCGTTACTGGCCCAACGTTCTTAACCACGGGGCTACCTTCCGCCCCTAGACTTAATCTGTGTCCGGAAACTGTCCCATTTCTTGTACCATAAAAATCCTGTGTGTTAAGCAGTCATTCCTGGGTTAGACCTGAACATTGTGTTGGTAGCACACACACAGTTCAGACATTCTTGGCTCATGCCACTAACTGACTAACACAGCAAACAGCAGCCACATAGCAAGAAGCCACAAGGTGTCTGAATCACAGACATTATTGACAATAGAAGGTGTCATTGTCCAACTGTTTCTCTTAGCTTGACAGAGAACTAGTGCTGCTGATATGAGCCCAGATTCCCATCAGCTTAGTAAATGATCCTGTGTGTGCGTGCACATGTGTCCATAAGCACATGTGTCCATAAGCGCATGTGTGTGTGATGCTCACTGCTCAAACCTACCCAGCCTTTGTTCTCCAGCATCCAGTCACTCTTCTCCTCTCCTAGGTAGTCTGCTATGGTCTCCGCCAGCGCCCTGCAGCTCTCCTTCCCCCCCAGCCCCATGCCATTACCCAGCCCCTGGTCCGTGTCCTCTCCCTGTAGTTCTCTGACCAGCACACCAGTGAAGGTGAACAGAGAGACCACCCTCCCCCAGTTCATCTGTCCGTCTCCCACCAGCTCCTCCATCACCCTCCTCAGACAGGCGCAGGGGTCCGGCCCGCATTGGCACAGGAAGCTGTGTGCCATGGCATGGAAGCGGGCCCGGTGCTTGGCCTCCATGTCCCGGGCCTGGCGCCGCATGGCTGCAGCCGAGTCGCTGGGAGGAGGACCGGGCGGGGCTTTCCGGGACCCACTGGCAGGGATAATACTGCAGACAGACAGGTAGTCCTCTGCTATAGCCAGGGTTTCTTTCCACAGCCCGCATGACATGGTCTACAGGAAGACATACAGTTAATACATTATCTATAGCCTATATATCAGAATGGGCCTCTGCTACAGTTTTTTTCCCCACAGCCAGCACGATATGATAAATACAGGAAACACTATCAATACATTATCACATGCAGTTCATTTCTCACAGCCCACACTACAGGGGCTAGACTCGAGGAAACATTATCAATATTCATATTGTTATGCCTAAAAGGAAATACATTATACAGCAGGCTTCTTTCCACAACCCACCCAACATGGTCTATTGGAAACAACGTCAATCTAATCCCAAAGAGGTGACATCCTCTGTGCAATACCAAGAAGAGGCGTGTACTCAAGACTGAAAGCAAAGCTACGTTTCCCAATGAGCTGCATAGACCACATAGCAATATGATGCAAGCAGCACGGTGACTTGAGGTTAACACTGATGTCTAGTCTTGGACCTGCTTGAACTAATCTGTAAATAGAACGGTAAACAGTTGGCTAGGTAGCTTTGTAACTAGCTAGCTAAATAACTGGCTATGTGAGCAAGCCAGTCAAGTCTAATTTAAGAGCCCTTGAAGTCTGGATTAATTCAGGACGTGTCATGAAAGAAACAAGGTTGTAGCTAGAACTAATACGTTAGCTAACTACAGTACCGTATAAAGCAAACTGAATTGACTAGAAAATTTACATATTTGTACTTGCTAGCTAGCTTGACTGTCAAATCGAAGGCAAGTCACACATACATGCATCGCAATCTAGCTAGCTAAATTATCTATCCAGCTAACGTTAAGTGGTTGGATTGTTTATCATTTTCTTGTCAACATCAACATTGGAAAATAGATAACCAGTCATGGTTTCGATGAGTAAGCAGGGCTTCTCGCGAACGTTAGACATTTCTGGCTAGCAGCTGATAGCTAACTAGCGTAGTACTGATTGACACAAAGGACCAGAGAAACCAAGGCAGCGAACAACATCAGTGGCTCAACCCGCATCGATCCATTCACTCAGTCTGTAAAACCGAAGCTTGACACGCTTATTCAAGAATAGTTCGAGTTGAAGAAAAATAAATCGCATATTCTAGGTAGGAAAAAGTTAACAAAAAGCTTACCCTCCCAGCGATCAGACTGCTTTCTCCACGTACAGACGGAAGGAGGATCGCTGTCATCAACCGTATTTCCGCCTCACCAGGCTCTCGCCAGACTTTATACTCTCACTAAGCAACGTCACACAAATGGCATTTCCCTGAATTGTATTGTCGTTCCGCTAGACGAGAATCAGATGTAATGGAAATAACGTTACCTGTCTCCATATCATCATCCTCTTCGTCATTTACACCATAACCATGGGATAAAACAAACTTTTAAGACACCATTAATCAATAATTTAAATAAAATGTATTTATTTCACAAGAAGACTGATTACAAATGAACAATACTTCAAACACTCCCTCTTTCTCCCTCTCTGGCTAGTCATAGTCTATGGTCTGGTTTTATATAACAATAGTATTACACTTTAGATCTGAGCAAGTTACACTCTGGGCAGACTAATTGACTGGTAAACTACAGACTGTGAAGCAGGTTTAAAGGGGGACTAGGGAGCATAAAAGCAGCAGTGAGTTAGCTTCTATACAGGAAAGTCAGTACTGCATGGCATTGGCTAGGACCTGCTGTAGAGGAAAACTGTGCTCAACTGACTTTAGTATTACAATAGTAATAATATTTGTAATACTGCTAATAATAAAGCTTTAGGAATTCATTAACCTGATGAGCATTTGGTATAGTCCAACTTCAGTCAAATAAATAGTCTCTGTGAGTCAAACCTAGAAATCGTATTATTGTGTGTGTGTAACTGAATATAGTTTCTATAGGCAGACTCTTTCTGCGGCAGGGTGTGCTCCATGGGCACTCTGGGTCGACTGGTCACATGACTCTGGTCCTGACCCTTAACCTCTGACCCCTGACTTCCAGGGGTTCGGTCTCGCTCTGATGACATCACAGCAGCTCTAGGCCCAGATCTGTCCGAGAAAGAGCACAGAACATCAGTAAATCACATTGTATTCAATAAGACATTTAAACAACAACACTTGTCAAAAAGTATATTACAGTAACCCGGTCCAGACCCCAAAGAGCATGCAGCAGCATAGTGACAATGAAAAACTCCCTGGAAGGAAGAAACCTTGATAGGAATCAGATTTTGGGGGAGATGGAGAATCCTCCTTTGTCAGACCGGTGTAGATTATGAGGCAGAGCAACTCGGAGAAGAAGTGGTCCTGTGTGGCTCAGTTGGTAGAGCGTGGCACTTGCAACGCCAGGGTTGTGGGTTTAATTCCCACGGGGAATCAGTATGGGGGGGAAAAAGTATGAAAAAGTATGCATCCACTAAGTCGCTCTGGATAAACGTGTCTGCTAAAATGATGTAAGTGAGATCACCAGAGGGAAGACTATGGCTGTGTTACTATACTTCCACAGACATTAATGAAGAACAACTACTACAGCATCTCTCAGTGGTGGTTTCCGTGTCCTATATTGTGGCTGTGCCTGTAGTGGAAAACAGAAGTATGTACTGTGGGGATAGTCTGACGCATGACTCTGCAGAACCAGGGTTTTCCACAAATAGGTCAGCCTCTACTCCTCTCTCTAGCCCATGTTGTATCACATCCGGCCGTGATTGGGAGTCCCATAGGGCGGCGCACAATTAGCCCAGCGTTGGCCGGGGTAGGCCGTCATTGTAAATAAGAATTTGTTCTTAACTGACTTGCCTAGTTAAATAAAACATTTTTTATTTTTTATTTCCCTCCTTGTTTCATCTCCCTTCCGACCCCCCTACCCCTCTTGTCTCACCGGTAGAGTGTTCTCCCTCCTTGTTTCATCTCCCTTCCGACCCCCCTACCCCTCTTGACTCACCCGTAGAGTGGTGTCCCTCCTTGTTTCATCTCCCTTCCGACCCCCCTACCTCTCTTGTCTCACCGGTAGAGTGTTCTCCCTCCTTGTTTCATCTCCCTTCCGACCCCCCTACCTCTCTTGTCTCACCCGTAGAGTGTTGTCCCTCCTTGTTTCATCTCCCTTCCGACCCCCCTACCCCTCTTGATTCACCCGTAGAGTGTTGTCCCTCCTTGTTTCATCTCCCTTCCGACCCCCTAGCCCTCTTGTCTCACCCGTAGAGTGTTGTCCCAGGACCCGGAGCAGAAAGCGGTCCCATCAGGAGAGACTCTGAGTGAGCTGACTCTGTTCTCATGACCAAACAAGATGGCTACTCTGGTCCCCTTCAGGACGTCCCACACATTGATGGTGTAGTCATTATAGCCAGCAAACAACAGACGACCTGGAGGAGGGGTGGAGAGAGAGAGAGAAAGAAAGATGGATACAGAGATAGAGGGGTAGAAAGGGTCAGATTCTAGAATATTCTCCAATATGCTGGAGGATATCACAGATCAGATGTATTACAGTTTAAAGTGCATTTGACAGAGGCTAATAGAGTGGATAGAATGAATAATAAACAGCTCTAAGTTCCATGGAATACAGTAAAACTCCAAATGGCAGAGTGGTAATTCCCTCTCCCTCATCACAACTGGATTAAATTCCCCTCTTGGCTGAAGTGTGATCTCTATCACAAGTTTGATAATAAACTGTCATCTTTATACAGCCATATAAAAACTAAAACGAAAGACTTTGTACCTCTACAATAAAATAACACACAGAGGAATAACATTTTTGGGGATAGAATCCAGTCTCGGCCTACACACAAAATCAGATCAAATAACATCCCTTGACCGCTATAAAGGCCAAGGCAGTATATCTATTGCATCATCACACCCGGTAAGAAAGAAAGTGAAAAAGGCAAAGTGAAGATGGGAAAGATTGCCTGGCACAAGATCCAATAATAACACAACAACACCAGTAAATGTCCAACAGCATAATTGTAAATCTGTTCATGATCGGGGGACCAAAGGATGCTTAGTTGACTCTAGTCTCTGTTGAGAGGAAGCTAATAAAGAGGTATTATTTGCCAAACAGTTTCTGACTATTGTCCACATCTTACCACTAAGAGAGAAGTCAACACTGGCGGCTCCAAATATTATGCTGTCTTTGGAGTAGATGGACACCTCCCGATCAGCCCTGAGATCAAACAGACGGCACTGGAACACACACACAATCAATGGGACATTTTAATTTGATTTTTTATTTAACCCATCACATGCTAGTTGTTGTTTCTGTCTGTGCTGTGAACTCAAAGGCCCAGCATATTTCCTAATGAGGGACAATAATGTTACATTGTAATTTTCCCATGATGTACAATAAAGTTATATTGTAATGTATTGTATTTTTGCTCCTTGGCCTGAATAACACTTCTTAAAACAATACAAACCTGTGTAGTAATGTAAAACAGTGGGATGCTTTGACACATGTACTGTATGATGTGAAAGATAGGTGTTTGACCAGTGTAAGATAATCAATTCTCTCCCAGAGATTCTATTAACTCAACGGTGTTATTGAGACAGAGTGTCCGACTGCCACACACAACCCACAGAATCACATCAAAGGTCCATCATCTGTCAAGTGACACCCTATTCCCTTTATAGTGCACTACCTTTGATTAGAGCTTTTTGGTGGCAACTCTATGTGGCTTTGTTCAAGAGTAGTGCACTAAGTAGGGTGTATAAGTGTGCTATAAGTGTGTTATAAACTCACGGTAGAGTCGTCAGAAGCAGAGGCAAAAGCATCGCCACTGGGGTAGTACCTGGAGAGAGAGAGAGCGAGAGAGTGGGAGAGCGAGAGAGAGGAGTAAAGAGGTTGATGTGTACACTAAGCTGTATGAAAGCCTAGTGGTTAGTGCGTTGGGCCAGTAACCGAAAGGTTGCTAGATCGAATCCCTGAGCTGACAAGGTAAAAATCTGTCGTTCTACCCCTGAACAAGGCAGTTAACCCACTGTTCCTAGGCCGTCATTGTCAATAATAATTTGTTCTTAACTGACTTGCCTAGTTAAATAAAGGTTCAATAAAACACAATAATAAAAAGGGTTAGGTTTAGGGTCGATGGATGCTGTTAGCTGTACTGAGAGATTATGTGGATACTATAAGGATAGGTGATCTGTAGACAGTGAAGCTGTATAAAGGGTTGATGTGGATGCTGCTACTTACTTGACACAGTTGATGTCAGAGTCGTGGGTATCAAACGACTGGACGTTCTGCCCTGAGCGCAAGTCCCAAACGTTAGCCTTCTTATCAGAACCCTGGAACGAACAAACAGACATGTTAGGGGAGGGACAGAGAGATAGGAGACACACACACACACACACTGACCCCGGAGACGAAGGTGTTTCCAGTCTCAGAGGGGGCGAGGTCCAGAGTGAGAACATCAGCAGAGTGACCGTGGAAACTCTGCAGCAGCTGACCACTCTCCACGTCCCACAGCGCACTGGTACCGTCACCACTGGACGTCAAGATCTACACACAGCAACACACTTTATCACAATACTGAAACACACACAGCAACACACTTTATCACAATACTTTAACACACACAGCAACACACTTTATCAGAATACTGAAACACACACAGCAACACACTTTATCACAATACTGAAACACACACAGCAACACACTTTATCAGAATACTGAAACACACACAGCAACACACTTTATCACAATACTGAAACACACACAGCAACACACTTTATCAGAATACTGAAACACACACAGCAACACACTTTATCACAATACTGAAACACACACAGCAACACACTTTATCACAATACTGAAACACACACAGCAACACACTTTATCACAATACTGAAACACACACAGCAACGCACTTTATCACAATACTTTAACACACACAGCAACACACTTTATCAGAATACTGAAACACACACAATGATGTATTCTTAAACATGGGGCAATGTGTGATCCTACTACCCTTTTGTGGTAGTTTGGGGTTATATAACTAATCTACGGCCATTACACAGAGCTGGTTAACGACTGGGGTGTACCCAGCTAGCCCACAACGTTCTGAGAACCATATGTTTCCCAGAACTTGGTGAGTGAGTGTTTGTGCCATGGTTATTTTGCATACAACCTTCCCACAACGTTCTGGGAATGGTGCAGGATAGTTGCTTGGCTTTGAACATTCTCAACACATTTAAGGAACTTGACAAAAAAACATAATTGTATTGGTATTTCATTACTTTAACAGAACGTTTCCTAAAAGTTCAAACATGGTTACATTGCATTTCAATTTTGGTAATGTTCTTGACATTGGGAATGTTCTCAAATAATTAAGAGAACGTTAAGAAACAACGTTCTTCTGTGTGAATGTCAGTACTTCAGCATAACGTTTCCTACAGGTTTCCTCATGGTTCTATTTAAAGTAAAGTTCTCAAATTGAGCCGAGAACGTTAAGAAAATTACAAGAATTTTTACAAGAAAATTACCATAAAAACTACAAGAATATTTTAGTAACGTTCAGAGAACATTCTAAGAAAGTTATTTAAAAACATATACATTCTGTTCTTAGCATCAACAAAACTCTCTCTATCCTCTCTTGTTAAGTGTGTTCAGGTGTGTTGGCCAAGCCCATTAATTGGCCACACCTTATCTTAATGAGTGCTTATTTCCTTTGAAATGGGGTCTGTTTGAATAGACAAAATGAACAGCTTTATATAAGATGGCATGCTAGCTCCATCCTGGTGGCGCAGTGGACTAATTCCATGGATAGAGAACATTGATGCAGTGTCACAAAAAATACATGTGTTTGCATGATTAATGACTAAGGAAATTAATTTCTATGTGCCCAATCATGCTTGGACTTCAAAAAAGTTAACCCAAAATAAGCTAGCAGTGTTATTAAATGTCTTATTGAAACATTCAGTGAAAGTTTTAAGGAAGTTATTCTAAAACCTCCAAATAACCTATAATGTCTATTCTCACAGTGTTAAGAAAACGTTCAAGGAATCAGAGTAAAAAGTTCTCACAACCTCCCTACAACCTAAAAATAAACATTCCCAGAACAGGCTAAATGTTATTTTCTGTTCTCAGAACATTTAAATAAAAAAATATGTTTTACTGGTCAGGAAACGTATGGCTTCGTTCTCGCAACCAACAGGAAAACCAAAAACATACATTCCTACAACTTTCAAAGAACCAAATGTGCTAACTGTGTATTCACTAGGAACCAAACGGTTGATATGAAACATCCCCCTGTCAGTCAGACAAAGATATGAAACATCCCTGTCAGACAATAAAGATATGAAACATCCCTGTCAGACAATAAAGATATGAAAGTGAGACTGAACTGAGATTGACTGGGGCAATGTAGTCTCGACTCTCCACAGCCCTGTGCTTTGTTCCACACACACACCACACACACCACACACACCACACACACGTCTTCACAGCTCAACACCCACCAACAGACCCCAGTGCATTAGGGAGACATAGATTGTGTATGTGCCCTTAGGTATGAGTTTTCAGCTCTGACAGATAAAGGCCTCTTAATGTCTATTAATACACTCACAATGGAGGGCCATCTCTCTCTATGGGCCACTTCTCTGTTTCCTCTCCTCTTCTGTCTCTCCTCTCTCTCACGCTTTCTCTCATCACTCTCTCCTCATCCAGCTATAATTCTCAACAGTTCCTCTCCTGTCTAGCACAGATGAATTACTAACAGTCTTAAACATATAATATTTCCTTCCTTCTATTCCTCCCTCCTCTATTCCTCCCTCCTCTATTCCTCCCTCCTCTATTCCTCCCTCCTCTATTCCTCCCTCCTCTATTCATTCTCTCCTCCTTGTTCTGAAAATCTCAAATCAATTTCCTTCCCTCTCCTCCTTGTGTTGTGTGTGTGTCTGTGTGTGTGTCTGTGTGTGTGTGTGTGTGTGTGTGTCTGTGTCTGTGTCTGTGTGTGTGTCTGTGTGTGTGTCTGTGTGTGTGTGTGTGTGTGTCTGTGTCTGTGTGTGTGTGTCTATGTGTCTGTGTGTGTGTCTGTGTATGTGTGTGTGTCTGTGTCTGTGTCTGTGTGTGTGTGTGTGTGTGTGTGTCTGTGTCTGTGTCTGTGTGTGTGTGTCTGTGTGTGTGTCTGTGTCTGTGTCTGTGTGTGTGTGTGTGTGTGTCTGTGTCTGTGTGTGTGTGTCTATGTGTCTGTGTGTGTGTCTGTGTATGTGTGTGTCTATGTGTCTGTGTGTGTGTGTGTGTGTGTCTATGTGTCTGTCTGTCTATGTGTCTGTCTGTCTATGTGTCTATGTGTCTATGTGTCTGTCTATGTGTCTATGTGTCTGTCTATGTGTCTATGTGTCTGTCTATGTGTCTATGTGTCTATGTGTCTGTCTGTCTGTCTGTCTGTCTGTCTGTCTGTCTGTCTGTCTGTCTGTCTGTCTGTCTGTCTGTCTGTCTGTCTGTGTGTGTGTGTGTGTGTGTGTGTGTGTGTGTGTGTGTGTGTGTGTGTGTGTCTATGTCTGTGTGTGTGTCTATGTCTATGTGTGTGTGTGTGTGTGTGTGTGTGTGTGTGTGTGTGTGTGTGTGTGTGTGTGTGTGTGTGTGTCTGTGTCTGTGTCTGTGTCTGTGTGTGTGTGTCTATGTCTGTGTGTGTGTGTGTCTATATCTGTGTGTGTGTCTATGTCTGTGTGTGTGTGTCTATGTGTGTGTGTGTGTGTGTGTGTGTGTGTCTATGTATGTGTGTGTGTGTGTGTGTGTGTGTGTGTGTGTGTGTGTGTGTGTGTGTGTGTATGTCTGTGTGTGTGTGTGTGTGTCTATGTCTGTGTGTGTGTGTGTGTCTACGTCTGTGTCTGTGTGTGTCTGTGTGTGTGTGTGTGTGTGTGTGTGTGTGTGTGTGTGTGTGTGTGTGTGTGTGTGTGTGTGTGTGTGTGTGTGTGTGTGTGTGTGTGTCTATGTGTGTGTGTGTGTCTAGTCCCTAACTTGCATGTCAGAGTTGGTGAAGGTGCAGCCGGACAGGTAGTTGGTGTGCATGGCAACCGACTTCTTCTTGGCCGACAAGTTCTCGTCCTTGTCCAATGAGAGAGGGTACACCGAGCACTTATTATCCAATCCCCTGTCAGACAGAAAGAAAGAAAGACACAGACAGACAGACAGACAGACAGACAGACAGACAGACAGACAGACAGACAGACAGACAGAAAGAAAGAAAGAAAGAAAGACACAGACAGACAGACAGACAGACAGACAGACAGACAGACAGACAGACAGACAGACAGACAGACAGACAGACAGACAGACAGACAGACAGACAGACAGACAGATTTGTACGGCGTTACTATAACATCAAGCCAGTACTTTAGCATCAAGCCAATACCTTTCTTGGGGCTAAGGGGTTAAAGGTCAGAGGTTAGAGTCAGACTCACCCACAGGCGATGGCACAGCCAGAGGGGGCGTAGGCACACGCCATCACCCACGTAGTCGGCATGGTCACTGCATGTTCCTAGAACACAGTGTGCATATACATTAACGTAAATAAGCCTGGTTAAGACCGCTCCACCAGGGGACTGGATTAGGCTGCCATTAGTGCACTCATACACACTCAGGCTGCTTTTACTAACCTTATTGGTGGTGAAAGCATCCCATACGATGACCTTCCCATCCTGGTAGACAGAAGACAAGGAAAAGAAGCATACAGTTCACATGGACATACAGGGAGAGATGAGCATTAAATGGCTGGTGAGAACAACATGTTCAGTGTGTCTGAGAATGGAGGAGGCAGGGAGGGAGGAATGAAGAAGGGAGGAGAGAGGGGAGAGAAGGGAAGAAGGGAGGAATGAAGAGGAGGAGTAATTGATGAAAGAGGAGTCAGGGAGTTCAGCACCATGGACAGGGTTGTGACCAAAACACACTAATTACAGTAGAATAGAAGGAGGATAGGGGGATAGGGTGGAGAGGCAGGAGAGAAAGGGGAGGGACAATAGAGGGAGGGAGGAAAGGGGAGCAGTTCATGGCTAAAATGTGGGATGGTGTGTGTGTGTGTGTGTGTGTGTGTGTGTGTGTGTGTGTGTGTGTGTGTGTGTGTGTGTGTGTGTGTGTGTGTGTGTGTGTGTGTGTGTGTGTATACCTGTGAGGAGCTGACAATGCGTCGTTTGTCTTTGCACCAGTCCATACAGAGCACCTTGTTGCCATGGCCCTTCAGTGTCCTCCGAGTCTTCATGTTTAACTCACCAAGAGCTTCCGCCTTCTCAGCTACCTTCTCCACTACACACACACACACACACACGGTTAAAAACTCTAGTAATCACAATGAATTGTCATGTAAATTAATAGATAGGATCTTTATGTGATCACCCTGTTGCAGGAAAACTTTCCTGCAATGCACTGTATTAACTATATTCTGGCCACGGGCAAATCTCTGCACGCCTGGAAATTACATATCAGATGATTTTTGGCATGAATATCAAATTCCATTAGTATATAATAATATAACAGTTGCTGCATAACTTTCATGTTTAGTGTACAGTCAGTAAACATTTTGTGCATCGCGAGGCCCCTCTCCCTCCCATTAAACTTACACTCCACATCGTGCAGCTTCTTCCGCTCCTCCTCGAGCTTCTTCCTCAGCGTCTCGCTCTCCGCCTTCAGCGACTTCAGAGTCTCGCCGCTCGCAAGGCCCTGGCACGCCATCTTTAGAGAGGAGGAACGAAAGAAGGGAACGGGGGAAAGGACAGAAAAGGGAACGGCAAGAGCAGACGTTTTTAGTCGCGCGCTGGCTGCCCCCGACAAGGCGGCTCTGCCTTCCTACAGCTGGTGCGTATTCATTACGCCGATTCTGTGGCAAAACGTTTCTTAAACGGAAGCAAACGGAACGAAACGGAGAGAGACCTACCTGACTTCTTCCAATATGAACTCTCGTTTTTGTTTGGACTAATGAATATGCCCCTGATTCTGCTGCCGCGCTGATGTGCTCCTTCTCCCCTCTCTCTCCCGCTCTCCCTGTCTCTTGTCTCACTCGCTCTCTGGCAAGTCTCTACCTCTTTCTCTCTCTCCCTCTTTCTATATCTCTGGTTTTCTTGCCCAAGAGAAGCCACTATGACTGTCTTTGGTAGAAATTGCACTAAATATAGCCTAACTTTCCTCTAAAAATATTAATTTAAATACTTGACAGAAAAATCACATTTTCCTTATTTTATTTTACCACATTGCAGTTTCCTTGTTTAAATGTATGTTATTTTCCTTTGAAAGGTGTATTTGCACCTATTGTTGTTTAGAGAAGTGAAAGACAAGGTGTGTGGATGAGCTGCCAGAGAGAAGGGAGGATAGATAAGATGAGGTGGTGAATTCATCCAGGAATGGTGTGAGTGTGTATGTGTGCACGTGTGTGTGTGTGTGTGTGTGCTGAAAGAGGCTCGCTGCTACGGTATATCAGACAGATAGGGAGGCTGCATTCTCAGATGGGGCCCTCTCCAACCCCCTAAAAATACATCAAGAATCTCAAATCTAGCCCTAAGCCCTGGGAACTTGTGAAGATCTTAAAGGATTGTATTGGTCCAGGATGGAGCAGTTAGATTGGTTAGAGTCAGAGGTTAGAGGTCATGGGTAAAGGGACGTACAATCTCCATGCATAGTGAGCAGTAGTTGATGGGTTCAGTCTTGATGTATAGATTCATCAAGGGGCGGTTCTCCGAGCAGCTGTCACACGGCCCGAAGGTGATGGCCAAAAACGTCTGGTCACACATGGCTGCAGCTGGTTAACCACAGACCTGTTTAGAGGAGAAAAGGAACACAGTGTTAACATTCAGGTATGAGAAATAACACACATACACACTGTTATCGATTCACCTGAAGGGAGCATTGCTATTTTGTGTGTGTGTGTGTGTGTGTGTGTGTGTGTGTGTGTGTGTGTGTGTGTGTGTGTGTGTGTGTGTGTGTGTGTGTGTGTGTGTGTGTGTGTGTGTGTGTGTGTGTGTGTGTGTGTTAGAGAGAGATAGTGAGTAAGAGACAGAGCGAGAGGAGAGAGGGAGTGAGTGTGAGTGTGTGTGTGTGTGTGTTAGAGAGAGATAGTGAGTAAGAGACAGAGCGAGAGGAGAGGGAATGAGAGAGAGGGAGTGATAGTGTGTGTGTGTGTGTGTGTTAGAGAGAGATAGTGAGTAAGAGAGAGTGAGAGGAGAGAGTGAGTGTGTGTGTGTAGGTGTGTGTGTGCTGACAGCTGTATTGACGATAAGCAGTGGGGAATCTCCCTCCTGCCTGATCCTGCTCAGAGAAGGGGAGAGCAGTAGGCCTAACACTACATTACACACTAGAAATAGAACACTACATTACACACTAGAAATAGAACAGTACATTACACACTAGAAAAAGAACACTACATTACACACTAGAAATAGAACAGTACATTACACACTAGAAATAGAACACTACATTACACACTAGAAATAGAACACTACATTACACACTAGAAATAGAACACTACATTACACACTAGAAATAGAACACTACATCACACACTAGAAATAGAACACTACATTAAACACGAGAAATACAACACTACATTACACACTAGAAATACAACACTACATTACACACTAGAAATAGAACACTACATTACACATTACAAATAGAACACTACATTACACACTAGAAATAGAACACTACATTACACACTAGAAATAGAACACTACATTACACACAGTAGAAATAAAACACTACATTACACACTAGAAATAGAACACTACATTACACACAGTAGAAATAGAACACTACATTACACACAGTAGAAATAGAACACTACATTACACACTAGAAATAGAACACTACATTACACACTAGAAATAGAACACTACATTACACATTACAAATAGAACACTACATTAAACACTAGAAATACAACACTACATTACACACTAGAAATACAACACTACATTACACACTAGAAATAGAACACTACATTACACACAGTAGAAATAGAACACTACATTACACACTAGAAATAGAACACTACATTACACACTAGAATTAGAACACTACATTACACACTAGAAATAGAACACTACATTACACACTATAAATAGAACACTGCATTACACACTAGAAATACAACACTACATTACACACTAGAAATAGAACACTACATTACACACTAGAAATAGAACACTGCATTACACACTAGAAATAGAACACTGCAATCTACACACAATACCCCATAATGACAAAGTGAAAACTGGTTTTTAGAAATTGTTGCAAATAAAAAAAATACAAAAAAACAGAAATACCTTATTTATTCAGACCCTATGCTACGAGACTCGAAATTGAGCTCAGGTGCATTCTGTTTCCATTGATCATCCTTGAGATGTGTTTACAACTTGATTGGAGTCCACCTGTGGTAATTTCAATTGATTGATTGATTGGACATGATTTGGAAAGGCACACACCTGTCTATATAAGGTCCCTCAGTTGACAGTGTATGTCAGAGTAAAAACCAAGCCATGAGGTCGAAAGAATTGTCCGTAGAGCTCCGAGACAGGATTGTGTCGAGGCACAGATCTGGGGAAGGGTACAAAGCATTTCTGCAGCATTGAAGGTCCCCAAGAACAGTGGCCTCCATCATTCTTAAATGAAAAAAGTTTGGAACCACCAAGACTTTTCCTAGAGCTGGACGTCCAGCCAAACTGAGTAATCGGGGGAGAAAGGCCTTGGTCAGGGAGGTGACTCCAGAGTTCCTCTGTGGAGATGGGAGAACCTTCCAGAAGGACAAGCAGCTATGTAGCACTCCACCAATCAGGTTTTTTTGGTAGAGTGGCCAGATGGAAGCCACTCCTCAGTAAAAGGCACATGACAGCCCACTTAGAGTTTGCCAAAAGCCACCTAAAGGACTCTCAGACCATGAGAAACAAGATTCTCTGGTCTGATGAAACCAAGATTGAACTCTTTGGCCTGAATGCCAACGTCACATCTGGAGGAAACCTGGCACCATCCCTACGGTGAAGCTTGGTGGTGGCAGCATCATTCTGTGGGGATGTTTTTCAGCGGCAGGGACTGGGAGAATAGTCAGGATCGGGGCAAAGGTGAACGGAGCAAAGTACAGAGAGATCCTTGATGAAAACCTGCTCCAGAGCTCTCAGGACCTCAGACTGGGGCGAAGGTTCACCTTCCAACAGGACAACAACCCTAAGCACACAGCCAAGACAACGCAGGAGTGGCTTCGGGACAAGTCTCTGAATGTACTTGAGTGACCCAGCCAGAGCCTGGACTTAAACCTGATCGAACATCGCTGGAGAGACCTGAAAATAGCTGTGCAGCAACGTTCCCCATCCAACCTGACAGAGCTAGAGAGGATCTGCAGAGAAGAATGGGAGAAACTCACCAAATATAGGTGTGCCAAGCTTGTAGCGTCATACACAAGAAGACTCAAGGCTGTAATCGGTGCCAAAGGTGATTCAACAAAGTACTGAGTAAAGGGTCAGAATACTTAGTACCAGTCAAAAGTTTGGACACAGTTACTCATTCAAGGGGTTTTCTTTATTTTTACTATTTTCTACATTGTAGAATAATAGTGAAGACATCAAAACTATGAAATAACATGAAATCAGTAAATCAAAATATATTTTATATTTGAGATTCTTCAAAGTAGCCACCCGTTGCCTTCATGACAGTATTGGCCAACTGGAAAGTGTCTTCACGGACATTTTCAAACTGAGTCTGTAATACCAACATGTTTCAAGCAGACCACCATAGTCCCTGTGCCCAAGAACACTAAAGTAACCTGCCTAAATGACTACTGACCCGACCCGTCTGTAAATGACTACCGACCCGTCTGTAGCCATGAAGTGCTTTGAAAGGCTGGTCATGGCTCACATCAACACCAGTATCCCAGAAACCCTAGACCCACTCTAATTTGTATACCACCCCAACAGATCCACAGATGACGCAATCTCTATTGCACTCAACACTGCCCTTTCCCACCTAGACAAAAGGAACACCTATGTGAGAATGCTATTCATTGACTACAGTTCAACACCATAGTGCCCTCAAAGCTCATCACTAAGATAAGGACCCTGGGACTAAACACCTCCCTCTGCAACTGGATCCTGGACTTCCTGACAGGCCGCCCCAAGGTGGTAAGGGTAGGTAACAACACATCTGCCACACTTATCCTCAACACAGGGGCCCCTCAGGGGTGCATGCTCAGTCCCCTCCTGTACTCCCTGTTCACTCATGACTGCATGGCCAGGCACGACTCCAACACCATCATCAAGTTTGCCGATGACACAACAGTGGTAGGCCTGATCACCGACAACGATGAGACAGTCTATAGGGAGGTCAGAGACCTGGTCGTGTGGTGCCAGGACAACAACCTCTCCCTCAACGTGATCAAGACAAAGGAGATGATTGTGGACTACAGAAAAAGGAGGACCCAAGCACGCCCCCATTCTCATCAACGGGGCTGTAGTGGAACAGGTTGAGAGCTTCAAGTTCCTTGGTGTCCACATCACCAACAAACTATCATGGACCAAACACACTAAGACAGTCGTGAAGAGGGCATGACAAAGCCTATTCCCCCTCAGGAGACTGAAAAGATTTGGCATGGGTCCTCAGATCCTCAAAAGGTTCTACAGCTGCAACATCGAGAGCATCCTGACTGGTTGCATCACTGCCTGGTATGGCAACTGCTCGGCCTCCAACCACAAGGCACTACAGAGCGTAGTGCGTACGGCCCAGTACATCACTGGGGCCAAGCTTCCTGCCATCCAGGACCTCTATATCAGGCGGTGTCAGAGGAAGGCCCTAAAAATGGTCAAAGACTCCAGCCAGCCTAGTCATAGACTGTTCTCTGTGCTACCGCACAGCAAGCGGTACCGGAGCGCCAAGTCGAGGTCCAAAAGGCTTCTTAACAGCTTCTACCCCCAAGCCATAAGACTCCTGACCAGCTAATCAAAGGGCTACCCAGACCCCTCTTTTACACTGCTGCTACTGTCTGTTTATAATCTATGTATAGTCACTAACTCTACCTACATGTACATATTACCTCAATTACCTCAACTAACCGGTGCCCCCGCAATTTGACTTATTTTACTGCTGCTGTTTAATTATTTGTTACTTTTATTTTCTATTTTTTTCCTTAACACTCCCCCCCTTAACTTCTTAAAGCATTGTTGGTTAAGGGCTTGTAAGTAAGCATTTCACTGTAAGGTCTACTACACCTGTTGTATTCAGCGCATGTGACAAATTAGTAAAAATAAAGAAAAACCCCAGAATCCTGAAAAACCCTGTGTCAAAAATTTGGACTGGTACTGTATGTAAATGTAATATTATTATTTTTTTAAATAAATGAGCAAAAATGTATAAAACCTGTTTTTGCTACGTCATTATGGAGCATTGTGTGTAGATTGATGAGGGGAAAAAACTATTTAATCAATTTTAGAATCAGGCTGTAACCTAACAAAATGTGGAAAAAGTCAAGGGGTCTGAATACTTTCCAAAGGCACTGTATATACTATATTGTGGGCTGTAAGACATACACAGTTCTAGAGATAAACACACAATTCTAGAAATAGAACTATATTATTAGGAAGTTAGTAGCTGCCATTGTGCCGTTGAGCAGGCCGCTTGCTGCTATATGGGAAGGGCCCGTAAGTAAGCATTTCACTGTTAGTCTGTACCTGTTGTTTACATCTGACAAGAAACATTTGATTATATTAGAATATAACCCCTACACAACTCCAGGTTGACCTTGTGCTCATCCCACAATTGCCATTTTTGTTCCTGTCTTGTCTGCCTATTGTCTGAACCATGGGTCTGAGGGGTATACTACAAAGCAGGTTCAAAAAGTTAGCCAGCTAACTTTGATAAATAACTATTGGTTTTCTGGTTAATCATTTGTTTTACTTATGATCGGCCTTTGTGTTTTTGGTTGTTGAGTAAATTAGAGTAGGAGACCATGCCCATTTACAAAACTAACATGAATATTTCTAAATATTTAGGTAAGTTAGCTGGGTAACTCATTGATCCTAGGTTGATATGTAGTATATTTGTTATATGCTAGCCATGTGACTATTTTGATCAGTAGCCTTAGGAATGCAGGATGCGCTGCTCCCAACCCCCAGGACACCACGGAAACACATAACAACATACAGACACTTCCGAGGAGCACAAGGTCAACCACAATGCAGCACCCCTGGAGCTATGTGGGGGTTATGCTGGAGCGAGTGCCTTGCTCTTGGGCACAACGGGAGTGGATGGTACCCACAAACTTCCTATACTACTGTACACTGTTCCGTACTGTACTAGCCACATGCTTAAAATAGAGACTGAGAAATAGGCTTTAGTGTTACAGTGCTGATAGTGATCCACCTAACCCTAAGCCCTATACAGTCCATGTATGGCTTTTCAGTGGTTTATCAAATTCTCAAAGTAATATCCTAAATACATTGCTGAAGGCCATGTATATTGAATTATAACTAAGTCAACACCTTGCCATTATTTAAAATCAGTCAATCTCATATTGTACATGCTTACAGACCTGATATGCTTTAAATATAAAAAAATAGCTGACCAACTGTTTCCAACACAACTGCATGACATCATCATAACAAATGTATAATATAGTTCTTACCTAATGAGGGAAGTTGGTTTGTCTGTCAGACGGTATGCTATCCTGAGGAGACAGTGTTGTCCAGCGTTAGTTAGTTAGAGGACTGGAGGCCAGGGACAGAGGGGGAACACTAAGCTACTTACCAAGGGCTTTGACCACGCCACAGTATTACCCTCAGGTACAGACCAGGGCCACATCCCAAATGGCACCATATCCCCTTTAAAGTGCACTTCTTATGTCCAGAACCCGATGGCCTGGTCAAAAGTAGTGCACTAGAAAGAGAATAAAGTTCCATTTGGGATGAAGCCCAAAGTATTAGGACTGGATAGAAGCTGTCTCTAATCACTGGTCCAAGGTCAGATTGTTTCACATCCACTAATGGTAAATGTTATTGTTGGTGGTAAGGGCTGTATTACTTGTTCAGGCTATAGGTCAGCTAGCCACTGAACGGTCTGAGGGCAGAAATAGTTCACGTATTTAATATGAACTTAAAGCTCAAATTCCATGGCATAATGCTTATAATAATACAATAATATAATAACTGCTATTATTTTCATAACCCATTCATGACCACAGCTTGCTTTTGGCTTTGGACAAAAAAACAAACAAATATTTTCAGTGCTGAATTCCTTTATTTGTCTTTTACAGGGTTTGACAATTTAAACGTATTCCAAGTTTCTTAATGGTGAACACATTCACTAAGTACAGCTACCAGGAATTATACACACAGTCCAGTTCTCCTGATGTACACACGGGAGGAGAGAGGACAAAGAAGTGAATAGAAGCGAGGAGATGGAGGAGAAGAGCAGAGTTTCAGCATCTCTACCACAGGTGGACTGTATGAAGTCTTCAGATCATTAGGTCAATGAGATGTGTTGGTTAGTGATGATGTCGTGACTTCATGTGATACTTTAGCATTGACCTCAATTGTCAAAACCATAAAAAGGGAGATTTTAAGTATCTATTTTAAGAACCATCTGGAGATGTTAAAATGTACATCTCAAATGAGGTGAAGACCGGTCGTACCACAGAGTGTCTACATGAACAAGCCTGTCTGAGGCACACGGCATCTACAGAGTGGGACACTATAAGGGGAAGGGGAGAGCGGGACATCTACACTGCTTAAAGAAAGCTAATCATAGAAATGGACTAAGGGTACATACCAAATGGCACCCTATTCCCTATGGGCCCTGGTCAAAAGCTGTGCACTATCTAGTGAATATGGTAACATTTGGGATAGTCACTAAGACTATAGCCTTCTACTGTTTAAATGACTACAGCTAGATGACCTCTCTGGAGGAACATAGACCACATGATGATCAAAGAAATTAGAATCATATCAGATAGGTTAAGGGCAGACAGAGCTAACTTTATCAGCGTTTATTAAACTTGTTCAGTAAATATTTCAAAAAGTGCAACTAGACAGAAAGCAAAACAATCCTTCCATCCCAGCCTCTGAAATAAGATCTAAGGACAACTTGTCAAAACATTCAATAATAATAATGCTACTTTTTAAAACAGTAGTTGTGTAACAGACAGACAAAGACAGGAGATGATAGTGTTTTTAAAATCATATGTAAGGCTTTGTCCCAAACATGAGTAACAATGAAGTCATCCTATATGTATGATCAATAACAGCTCTAAAACATTCACAAGGGTAAAACCTGCAGTATTGCCAGTATCATTTTCCAGTATCGTCCAAGATGCAGATTTACATTTTAGATCTGGTATCACTACACACATGTTGAACAACCTAAAACGTATTCCTAAAAATCCTTCATTAAAATGCAACGCTGCAAAAATGTAACAAAAAGGCCATTTTTAATTTTTATACAATACACTCATGGTGGTCCCAATAATAAATATATGATTATTAATTAAATTGCATCACAAAACAAGTTTAAACATGAATTTGACTCCTACATCAATGATAGTAATAATAATAATATGTTTTTCTGAGTCGCGTGTCTCTATAGGCCAGGTAACAAAGTTCAAAGGGTCAGGGTTGGTAGGCAAATAAAGGTCACGGTAAATAATAAGATTCACGGTAGAATAAGGTTGAAGGTTAAACAATAAGGTTGATGGTTAAATAAAGTTGGTGGTTGATGAGCAGTTAGGGTATGGGTGAACACTGATGGCACAAGTAAGGAAGAGAGGCAACGATGATGATAAATGTAGTTCTATCCTTTCTGTCCCTCAGCGGTTGACCAGTCAGAGAGGTTAGAAGGGCCTTAGTAGTAGTGAATAGAATGTTTGTAGATCTTCTTTGATTCTATAGAACATCTGGCAGAATGTCTGGTTCTATAGAAGCCACAGTCATGTGACCTAGTGTCCAATGTCGCCCTCTACTGGTCACTTTCTGGTGCTGAGCAACAACATGGCTGCTTTCTCTAAAAGTAGAGCCATGAAAACAGATTTGGCTGATGTTGGGACACAGTGAAGAGGTGGTTGGGGAGACAGTGAAGGAGTTGTTAGAGTAGGTTAGTAGGGAATGAAAGACGGGGGTACGAGTTAGAGTAGGTTAGAGTAGAGACTGTAGCCAGGGCATGTAATAGTTTGTCTACAAAGAAGTGATTTAGTTTCTGGAGTAAAGCTGGCATGACAGCATTATCATACAGGCTGTAGGGAAAAACATTCAAGACATGGTTGCTATTGAGTCTAAATGTGATGGATTATGAGAGCAACTACAGTAAAACAGACTGGCTCAGTGGTAACCAGGTTTAGTAACACGCACAACCTCCTTTCCAAGGCTATAATACTGAAAGGAATACCTACAGATCTTGTCCATCATAACATACAGAGAGTGGAGCAGACAGAGGGGTGGGGTGAGGACATGTAGATATTTAGAAGTGAAGATATGTAGTAGTTGGTACTGCAGGAGTTCCAACTGTTGTCCGCAGCCCCATTTTGATATATAAAAAAAAAAGATCACGACTCCAACGCTAATGTAAACTTATTGTTTTAGCTGATTTAGTTCCTGGTCTTGTCCACTCTGTTCTAATGAGGCCTGTGGCCATTGTGGAGGGAAACAGAAGACACATACGTGTTCCTGAGAGTCTTATCTTTCAGTGATGGGGTCATAATATTTTGTATCTTGAACCATTTAAAAGATAGAGCCACATTTGTAGGAAGAAAACAGAAACCGCTCTGTTTATTACAACTGTATCTAGAGGCTACCGAAGGTTACCGACGTAACCCTGGTTCTATGAACAAAGCGCGGTTTTATTGTATTTTTGTTCAACCCCATTTTTTAAAAATCAGGCGCCCCCACATGTGGCCGCGACCAATAGTTTTGGGAAACGCTGTGGTAGTGGATATGTAGGATCCAGTGTGCTTCTGTTTT
This sequence comes from Salvelinus namaycush, assembly GCF_016432855.1. Taxonomy (NCBI): domain Eukaryota; kingdom Metazoa; phylum Chordata; class Actinopteri; order Salmoniformes; family Salmonidae; genus Salvelinus; species Salvelinus namaycush. The sequence goes on from NC_052336.1 coordinate 7,539,614, forward strand.
TAACAACAGTCACTAGTGTGTGTGTGTGTGTGTGTGTGTGTGTGTGTGTGTGTGTGTGTGTGTGTGTGTGTGTGTGTGTGTGTGTGTGTGTGTGTGTGTGTGTGTGTGTGTGTGTGTGAGTTAGTGAGTCCTCTGTAGGGGTTTTGGAACCAAAGTACTTAGTTAAAGTGGAGAAGCAAGTACAGTAGCTGAAGCCGTCTAAACCTGATAGTTTTATACCCATACCTATCTAAACTACTCGTCCAGTCTAGCCCTCTATTGCAAGTCTAATCCTCTATCTATTTCAACCTCTGTTCCAGTCTAATCCTCTATTTCAACCTCTGTTCCAGTCTAATCCTCTATTTCAACCTCTGTTCCAGTCTAATCCTCTATTTTAACCTCTGTTCCAGTCTAATCCTCTATTTCAACCTCTGTTCCAGTCTAATCCTCTATTTCAACCTCTGTTCCAGTCTAATCCTCTATTTCAACCTCTGTTCCAGTCTAATCCTCTATTTCAACCTCTGTTCCAGTCTAATCCTCTATTTCAACCTCTGTTCCAGTCTAATCCTCTATTTCAACCTCTGTTCCAGTCTAATCCTCTATTTCAACCTCTGTTCCAGTCTAATCCTCTATTTCAACCTCTGTTCCAGTCTAATCCTCTATTTCAACCTCTGTTCCAGTCTAATCCTCTATTTCAACCTCTGTTCCAGTCTAATCCTCTATTTCAACCTCTGTTCCAGTCTAATCCTCTATTTCAACCTCTGTTCCAGTCTAATCCTCTATTTCAACCTCTGTTCCAGTCTAATCCTCTATTTCAACCTCTGGTGCAGCGGTGCTAAAGTGCAGATCTACTAGAGAAGCAGGTTACACAGGACAAAGCTACGGCAGAGAGATCTTAAAGCACAATACATCATGAGCTAAACAAATAAAAAGCTACATTAAATAGTGCTAATTAAATGAGACTAGATAGATCATCTGCTATAGACATAATTCTAATACTACAGGACTCTAGTGGTCTTTCCATGGCCATACTTCTCTCCGGTCTGGAAAGCTGGAGAGATAAGCCTACATGTCGATGGTATCCATGTTTTCTGTCTGCAAAGAAAAACGTATTCTAGGAAAGGGAGTGAGATAAATGCAATAAATAAAACACCCTAGCGTGATATATATATATATTAATATTTATATGTATTTATATATGTATAAAATTATGGTACAGACAATGGGTACTGCACTTGGCTTGACTGTGTTCAGTGGGTGAGTAGATAACAATGTACTCAAAACTGATGCTAGCTAGATAACTGTAGAAGCGCTAGCATCCTATCATAACACAACAGATGCTAGCTGAGCTTAGCTGAAGGAGCTAGCTAGCTGTGATGCTAGCCCTGGACAGCTAGCTTAAGTGTACCGTAAAACATTCCTATGGGAGAACCGGACTGCTAGAAAACACTACACTATTGAGAAGAGAACAAAGAGGAGAAAAGAGGACTGGGGGAACACGGTACTCGGTCTTAAATGGGGTTGTAGGTGGGGAGTGTAGCTTAGTAAAAGGGGGTAAGATAGGAGAAAAGGTGGCCTGTAGCGGTGCATTCTCTTAGAGTTGAGCATTTGTACACGCGGAGGAGGATGGGCTTTCAACTACTGACATAAAGACTACCGTAGGGTGGAAGCTGAGCGTGTGTATGTGTGTGTGTGTACTGTATGTAAGTGTTTGGATGTGTTAGGAAGAGAATGGTTTGTGTATGCATGTGATTGCATGCCTATGTATAGCCTATCTATTAGTCGTGTATGTGTTAGACGCGGGTAAGGAAGGCTAGGTTGAGGGAGCCTGGTATTTGGATAGTCTCCAGGGCCAGAGAGGAGGGGTTGAAAGGGAAGGTGACTGGGTAGATGATCTTAGTGTCCATCAACAGCTGAGGAGTCTCACAGCGGTCCCGCAAACGAGTCTGACAGACAGAGACAGAGAGAGAGAGAGAGAGACAGAGAGACAGAGAGAGAGAGACAGAGAGAGAGACAGAGAGAGAGAGAGAGATGGCGATACAGAGAGGGAGAAACAAAGAGGGAGCGAAGGAGAGGGAGAGAGAAAATATATACATTAGTTACAGTTACTTATATGCAGAGACTGACAGACAGACACAGACAGGCAAACAGACTGACTGACAGACAGACACAGACAGACAGACAGGTCATACCTGTATGGTTCGTATGAAGGTAACAGACACCCTCTCTTCAAACTCGTTGACTGGAGTGTACAGGTTCAACACCTTTACAATCTGGGAACACAGAAACACAGAGACAAACTTCATTAGTTGAACCTTGAACTATTATCTCAACTGATGCCCTGTCCCATTCTCCGCAGTGATTGGGCTTGACTGGTAAATTGAGTACCTGAGGGCTGGGATTGGTTAGTTCAGTACCTGAGTGGTAGAGAGGGCTGTGATTGGTTAGTTCAGTACCTGAGGGGTAGAGAGGGCTGTGATTGGTTAGTTCAGTACCTGAACAGGAGCACGGAGAGGCCGACGGAGGGACGCACCGCTGATCGGGGGACGCAGATACGCAGCAGCGGAAGGACATGGAAACTTGGACATAGAGGCATCCACCGAGAGCGAATTCCCTACAGACAGTGACTCCAGCTACCATGGCACACAGTCCGTTTTTTTAGCCCGGAAGCAACAGAGGGCTCCACGAAAGAAAAGAAACGATGCAGGAGAGTCAAGCGGTCGAAGAGACCAGGAACACAGGCCGTGGACACGGAGCTACAGCAGGACGCGGTAATTAACCTCTCCAAAAAATACCTTACTGACGCTCAAGTCTCAGTCTTATCTAAGGGCCTCTCTTTTGTACCTACATGTACAGATAAACCATTCGATATGAAAGTAGATCTGTTTAAATTTTTTCGCAAGATTAAACTTAAGCATGTGTTTTCGCAAAACACTGATTCGGGCCTAATAACACATCAAAGAACTGGTACCATTTTAAGCCCAAAAGCAAATTCTGTCCCATGGTTAACAACTCCTCGATTAATACCTATTGTAGGTTAGTCAAACAAGAAGCCATGTCAGTATATACGAGACAAACAAACCACATTCAGAAGAACCTCACTAGAACAGAAGAACAGGCACTCAATGAATTAATGAAAGATTCATCTTTGGTTTTAAAACCTGCAGATAAGGGGGTGCTGTGGTTGTTTTAGACTATGAAAAATATAAATTAGAAATTCAGAGACAACTCAGCAATGAACGTTTCTATAGAAAACTGAGTGTTGATCCCACACAGGTGTTCCAAAGGGATATATGCTCTAATCTGGGGCCCTATTAAACAACCTCATCTCAAAACCTGAATATGAATATCTTTGTTGTAAATGTGCCATACGTCCATGCTTATACAATTTACCGAAATGACACAAACCTAAAACACAACAAGGCAACTATCCAGACAGACCAGTGGTTGCAGGAATAGGCTCAATGCTAGAGCCATTGTCGAACTTTGTAGACTCTTTTTATTAAATCTCATGTGCATTCATTGCCATCATATGTAAAAGACTCTATAGACTTCATAAACAGGATCTCACCAATAACGGGTTTAACAGAAGACTGTATTTTGGTCACATTAGATGTCGAGAGTCTATATACCAGCATTCCCCATGTGGGGGGGCTGGCAGCACTAGCACACTATCTGGGAGACAGAGATACTAATGAATATCCACCAACAAACTTCATTCTAGAGTTGGCTGAATATGTTTTGACGTATAACTATTTCAGGTTTGATGATGAATACTACCTCCAAACGAATGGAACATCGATGGGCTCTACATTCGCTCCGAGCTATGCTAACCTCTATATGGGTCTTTTTGAAGAACGTTTTGTTAATAATGAAAACGAGAATCCATTTTTGAATAAAGTCCTGAAGTGGTATCGATATATTGACGACATGTTTTGTATATGGGAAGGAACTGAACAAGAGCTGTCAGATTTTATGGCACTACTCAATGACATTGACCCCAATCTCAAATTCACTATTGAACGTGACACTCAACGTGTTCATTACCTCGATATGTGGATTGAGAAATCAAATGGAACCCTGTTTACAACTCTGTATAGAAAAGAAACGGACAGAAATACTCTATTACAGGGGGACAGCTTCCACCCTGAGCCATTAAAAAGTCGACTTCCAAGAAGCCAGTTTTTCAGACTGCGCCGTATCTGCCACTCCACAGAGGATTATCTAGAAAAAGCAGCGGAGATGCGCATGAGGTTTCTAAGAAGAGCCTATTCGTCACAATATGTGGATGAAGCTCATCATTTGGCATTGGAAAAAACACGAGATGAACTGCTACAAAAAAGACCCGCTAAAGAACCCTCCGGAATGTTCACAACTACATATACTTTGAATTCGCCAAAAGTGGGAGGTGTGGTCAAGAAACACTGGCATATTTTATCATCGGACCCAGTTTTGCCGGCTGAATTTAAATATCCACCACTTATTGTGTATAGGAGAGGTCGTAATTTACGCGATAAATTGGTTCACGCCAACTGCAAGCCACAAAAGAAAATCAGCCAAGCTCTTTTACGCCCTCTACCAAATGGTAGCTATAAATGCAGAAGATGCGCACAGTGCAACAATAGGATGACGTGTGAATATTTCTGCCACCCACACACAGGAAAACGGTTCCAAATAAATGACATTATTATGTGTTCCACCACCCATGTTATTTACATTATTAAATGTCCATGTGGGCTGTGCTATGCCGGTAAAACCTCCCGCTCTCTCAAACAGAGAATTAGTGAACATAAAAGTTCAATCAGGAGAAACGTCAGGGATTATCCAGTCGCTGTACATTTCAATGATCTGAAGCATGACATTTCTACCTTTTAGATTTTGTGGCATAGAGAAAGTTAAGATATCAGACAGGGGAGGGGATATTAATAATACTCTGAGTAAAAGAGAATGTTTTTGGATTTTCACCCTCCAGACATTTCCTAAAGGACTTAATGATGAAATGCCTATGTATGTTATGTTGTGAATTTGAACATGAAATATGTGTCTATTGTAGATTACTCTGATGTTTTTCGTACGATGTACCCAATGACTAATGTAAACTTGCTATGTCCTCATTGAGGTTTTACAGAAGTGTTCAATACGCCTTATTTATACACCTTTGTAATATTTATGAAATGCATATTGTTATATTTGGTAGCACTTATTTGTTTTTCCTTTGCCTCCAACCCCCTTCGATGTGTAGAACGGATGTGGGTGGGGCCAGGTCTACATAAGGGTGCAGATTTTAAAAAATCACAAAAGCTCTGATGAAGGCCGTGAGGCCGATACGTAAAGCTTATTAAATATCGGTGATACTATCAAGAGCAGTGTGCGGTTTCCTTTTTCCTTCATCTAGTACCTGAGTGGTAGAAAGGGCTCTAATTGGTTAGTTTAGTACATGAGCAGAATAGTGAGCTGTGATTGGTTACCTGAGATGTGGACAGGCTGTTGCACATGGAGCAGATGGCCTCGGCGTCTTCGTCCGTCTTCTTCTTGACTTGCAGCAGCTGAGCAGCCTGAATCAGAGGCTCCAGAGTCTCCTTGGCTCCACACAGCATCAGAGACTTGTCACGCAGCCACTCCTCCAGCTGACTCACGTTATACCTGGTACACCACATTATATACGTTACACACACACACTCTATAAAACACATTAGACACAGTCTGTCTATACATACTAAGACATGACAGCCTCTCTGAACCCACCTGATCTGCATGCCTTTGCTCCAGGAGCACATGTCTTTACGCAGCAGCAGATTGTTGAGAGTCACAGCTCCAATGATGTAGAACTGCTGCTTCACAACCTGGGGTCAGAACACAACCAGGGGTCAGGGTCAGAACACAACCAGGGGTCAGAACACAACCAGGGGTCAGAACACAACCAGGGGTCAGGGTCAGAACACAACCAGGGGTCAGGGTCAGAACACAACCAGGAGTCAGAACACAACCTGGGATCAGGGTCAGAACACAACCAGGGGTCAGAACACAACCATGGGTCAGAACACAACCAGGGGTCAGAACACAACCAGGGGTCAGAACACAACCAGGGGTCAGGATCAGAACACAACCAAGGGTCAGAACACAACCAGGGGTCAGGGTCAGAACACAACCAGGGGTCAGGGTCAGAACACAACCAGGGGTCAGAACACAACCAGGGGTCAGGGTCAGAACACAACCAGGGGTCAGGGTCAGAACACAACCAGGGGTCAGGGTCAGAACACAACCAGGGGTCAGGGTCAGAACACAACCAGGGGTCAGAACACAACCAGGGGTCAGAACACAACCAGGGGTCAGAACACAACCAGGGGTCAGGGTCAGAACACAACCAGGGGTCAGAACACAACCAGGGGTCAGGGTCAGAACACAACCATGGGTCAGGGTCAGAACACAACCAGGGGTCAGACACACGGACCTGTTTGATGAGTTCAGGGTCGGTGCCGTGCTGACACATGGTGGAGTGGAAAGCGCTGAGCTGACGTAAGATGGATTCCAGCGTGTAGGTTCCCTCGTCAGCGATGCTCGATGTCCGTTTACGCAGACCGGTCGGCTTAACCCCCGACACACCCTGGATGGTCTCATGCTCCAACATACCAGAGACTGGGACACACACACACACACACACACACACACACACACACACACACACACACACACACACACACACACACACACACACAGTACACGTTAGTGGTTGGATGTTCACCCACCCACACACCACACAGTGGCGCAGCGGTCTAAGGCCCTGCATCTCAGTGCAAGAGGCTTCACTACATTCCCTGGGTCGAATCCAGGCTGTATCACATCCGGTCGTGATTGGTAGTCCCACAGGGCGGCGAACAATTGGCCCAGCGTCATCCGGGTTTAGCCGTCATTGTAAATAAGAATTTGTTCTTAACTGGCTTGCCTAGTTAAATAAAGGTTACATTCAATTCAATAAAAACACACACACACACACACAGCGTGGTGGACTCACCAATCATGGGCTGTAGGATGTTCTCCATGCATTTGATGAGCTGCTGGTAGATCTGAATGGCCAGGTCACTGAGGACCTGACGGTACTCAGCCAGGTCAAAGTTAGACAGGCAGTGATCATTCTGCTTAGGAGTGTTGTGCTTCATAAACGACTGCAGGAACAGAGAGGAGGAGGAAGAGAGAGAAACAGATACAAACACACAAGTTGGAGCATCGCAAGAATAAAGTGTTTCTGTGTTTTGGGGTGTACCTCACCGCCGCTGTACCGTTTCAGACTGTCTGTGTGTGTGTGTGTGTCGGTCTGTAAGCATTTGTTTGAGTATTTGTGTGTGTGTGTGTGTGTGTGTGTGTGTGTGTGCGCTGGGTCCGGTCTCACCTCATCACCGCTGTACTGTTTGAGACAGTGTAGGAAGCGGCAGGTGTTGGACAGCCAGAAGGAGACCGTCTCAAAGTCATCCCCCCGTTTCTGACAAAGATAAAATTACAATATAGTTAGTGTAATTACAGTGTTACTACACAAGTATAGGAGCAACTTAATGTAGTTTTACTGACATCATAGGGTGTGCGCCCCAAATGACATCCTTCCTATACCATATATAGAGCACTACTTTAAACCAGAGCCCTACGCACCTTGAGTATCTTCTTGATGCTGTTGATGGTGGATGTGAGCAGCGTCCTGACCTTCTGGTCATCGTTGACATAGTCAGCATGCCTCAGACACATGAAGAGGATGTAGGCTGGCAGGCCTGGGATCAGATTTACCGCTACACCACGAGGCTTCAACTCTGTTCCAGATAATTGACTGTTACAATAGACTATTGGATTATCTATGTATATGCCTGTATCTATGTATAAACAGAAAAACTGCTCTCTAACACTCATAGAGAGGTAGAGAGAGAGGTAGAGAAAGAAAGGTAGAGGTAGAGAGAGAGGTGGTGAGAGAGAGAGAGGTGGTGAGAGAGAGAGCTGGTGAGAGAGAGAGCTGGTGAGAGAGAGAGCTGGTGAGAGAGAGAGAGAGAGAGCTGGTGAGAGAGAGAGAGAGCTGGTGAGAGAGAGAGAGAGAGAGCTGGTGAGAGAGAGAGCTGGTGAGAGAGAGAGCTGGTGAGAGAGAGAGAGAGAGCTGGTGAGAGAGAGAGAGCTGGTGAGAGAGAGAGAGAGAGGTGGTGAGAGAGAGAGAGAGAGGTGGTGAGAGAGCTGGTGAGAGAGAGAGAGAGCTGGTGAGAGAGAGAGAGGTGGTGAGAGAGAGAGAGAGAGGTGGTGAGAGAGAGGTGGTGAGAGAGAGAGAGAGGTGGTGAGAGAGAGAGAGAGAGGTGGTGAGAGAGAGAGAGAGAGGTGGTGAGAGAGAGAGAGAGGTGGTGAGAGAGAGAGAGAGGTGGTGAAAGAAAGAGAGAGGTGGTGTGAGAGAGAGAGGGGTGGTGAGAGAGAGAGGGGTGGTAAGAGAGAGAGAGAGAGGTGGTGAGAGAGAGGTGGTGAGAGAGAGAGAGAGAGAGAGAGAGAGAGAGAGAGAGGTGGTGAGAGAGAGGTGGTGAGAGAGAGAGAGAGAGAGAGAGGTGGAGAGAGAGAGAGAGAGAGAGAGGTGGTGAGAGAGAGGTGGTGAGAGAGAGAGAGAGAGAGAGGTGGAGAGAGAGAGGTGGTGAGAGAGAGAGAGAGAGGTTGTGAGAGAGAGAGAGGTGGTGAGAGAGAGAGGTGGTGAGAGAGAGAGAGAGAGAGAGGTGGTGAGAGAGAGAGAGGTGGTGAGAGAGAGAGAGGTGGTGAGAGAGAGAGAGAGAGAGAGAAGTGGTGAGAGAGAGAGAGGTGGTGAGAGAGAGAGAGAGAGGTGGTGTGAGAGAGAGAGAGAGAGAGAGGTGGTGAGAGAGAGAGAGAGAGGTGGTGAGAGAGAGAGAGAGAGAGAGGTGGTGAGAGAGAGAGGTGGTGAGAGAGAGAGGTGGTGAGAGAGAGAGAGGTGGTGAGAGAGTTAAAAGAGAGTGCAAGATTGAGAATGGTTAGAGGTCAGAGTGGAGGTTACATACCCAGTATGAGGTTCTTAACCAGTTTCAGCTCATCCTCCTTCTTGTACTCCAACATTCCCTGGAAGTCTTTCTCGCGACGAGGAATGTTCACCGGACGGACCGTCTCTTCAACCATCTGACCCGGAGATATAGTCTCAACATGGCCAGCTAGACACACACACACACATACAAACAAACACACACACACACGGTCAGATATACACAAATTCAGGTCCAACAGACACCCGTCTACACAGACGGTCAGGTGCGTCTCCTTCCTTACCTCCCATTTCTCCAATCTTCTTCGAGAACACCTTCAGCTGTTTCTTAAGCTTACGGATAGTTTTATCCTGCTTCTCCAGCTGTTCCATGAGGTCCTGAGAGAGAGAGATAGAGAAAGAGAGGTGAGGTTGGCAATAGTCCATCAGTTTATCAAAGCGAAGGGATCAGCGGTCAAACAGGAAGCTGACAATGATCAAAGTTCAGACAAAAACAGGCTCCCTTACCCAGTGGGTTGGAGAGAGAGAGGGGGTTGATTTAAAATAGGGGGTACTTATTTGGTCCTCTGTGGGGTTAGAGAGAGGGGGGGTGCTAATTTGGTCCTCTGTGGGGTTAGAGAGAGGGGGGGTGCTAATTTGAAACAAGGCCTGGCTGTATGTTAACAGAGAGAAGAGGTGCTGGGTTTAACACATTGACCTCCTGTGTGAGTTAGAGAGAAGAGGTGCTCTGCTGGATTTGTCTGTTGTGGGTTAACAGAGTTAGAGTAGAAATCTGACACACACCAAACTCTGTTAGTGGTCACACACGTGCAGAGAAACACACACAATGTCCTTAGACTCGACATACAACCATCCGTCGTAATATGTTGACTTTGGCGCTGCGATATGCTGTTGGATCCTCGGTCCTCAGCATCTCCTGTTAGGTGACATCCACACACATCAGAGGGTGTTCTCACAGGACACACACATCAGAGGGTTCTCACAGGACACACACATCAGAGGGTTCTCACAGGACACACACATCAGAGGGTTCTCACAGGACACACACATCAGAGGGTGTTCTCACAGGACACACACATCAGAGGGTTCTCACAGGACACACACATCAGAGGGTGTTCTCACAGGACACACACATCAGAGGGTGTTCTCACAGGACACACACATCAGAGGGTTCTCACAGGACACACACATCAGAGGGTTCTCACAGGACACACACATCAGAGGGTTCTCACAGGACACACACATCAGAGGGTGTTCTCACAGGACACACACATCAGAGGGGGTTCTCACAGGACACACACATCAGAGGGTTCTCACAGGACACACACATCAGAGGGTTCTCACAGGACACACACATCAGAGGGTTCTCACAGGACACACACATCAGAGGGTTCTCACGGGACACACACATCAGAGGGTTCTCACAGGACACACACATCAGAGGGTGTTCTCACAGGACACACACATCAGAGGGTTCTCACAGGACACACACATCAGAGGGTTCTCACAGGACACACACATCAGAGGGTTCTCACAGGACACACACATCAGAGGGTTCTCACAGGACACACACATCAGAGGGTTCTCACAGGACACACACATCAGAGGGTTCTCACAGGACACACACATCAGAGGGTGTTCTCACAGGACACACACATCAGAGGGGGTTCTCACAGGACACACACATCAGAGGGTTCTCACAGGACACACACATCAGAGGGTTCTCACAGGACACACACATCAGAGGGTTCTCACAGGACACACACATCAGAGGGTTCTCACAGGACACACACATCAGAGGGTTCTCACAGGACACACACATCAGAGGGTTCTCACAGGACACACACATCAGAGGGTTCTCACAGGACACACACATCAGAGGGTTCTCACAGGACACACACATCAGAGGGTTCTCACGGGGGACACACATCAGAGGGTGTTCTCACGGGACCACACACATCAGAGGGTTCTCACGGGACACACACATCAGACGGTGTTCTCACAGGACACACACATCAGAGGGTTCTTACAGGACACACACATCAGAGGGTTCTCACAGGACACACACATCAGAGGGTTCTCACAGGACACACACATCAGAGGGTTCTCACAGGACACACACATCAGAGGGTTCTCACAGGACACACACATCAGAGGGTTCTCACAGGACACACACATCAGAGGGTTCTCACAGGACACACACATCAGAGGGTTCTCACAGGACACACACATCAGAGGGTTCTCAGAGGACGCACACATCAGAGGGTTCTCAGAGGACACACACATCAGACGGTGTTCTCACAGGACACACACATCAGAGGGTTCTCACAGGACACACACATCTGAGGGTTCTCACAGGACACACACATCAGAGGGTGTTCTCACAGGACACACACATCTGGGTGGTGTCGAACACACACGCCCCCTCAGTAAAACAGTAACTATGACAGTACCACTAGCGACCAATAAGGGAAGTGCTGGTTGATGGCAGCAGGTTGTCCTGGTGGGGCCAGTGATCTGGTCTGAGTATGTGTGTTTTTTTCATTCATCTATGACCTTTTGAATGCTTAAATCATTTCGTAAAAGTATTACAATTTGTGTTTTAAAATGTGTGTGTGACTGCATGTGTGTGTGACTGCATGTGTGTACACGTTTGCATGTTTGTAAGCGTGTGAATACACTGGGTGTACAAAACTTTAAGGACACCTTCCTAACATTGAGTTGCACCCCCCCTTTTCACCCAGGACAGCCTTAATTTGTTAGGATTCGTAAGCGTTCCACAGGGATGCTGGCCCATGTCGACTCCAATGCTTCCCACAGTTTTGTCAAGTTGGCTGGATGTCCTTTGGGTAGTGGACCATTCTTGAAACACACGGGAAACGGTTGAGTGTTAAAAACCCAGCAGTGTTGCAGTTCTTGACACAAACCGGTGCGCCTGGCACCTACCACCATACCTTGTTCAAAGGCACTTAAATATTTTGTCTCGCCCATTCACCCTCTGAATGGCACACACACACACACAATCCATGTCTCGATTGTTTAAATCCTTCCTTAAACTGTCTCCTCCCCTTCATCTATACTGATTGAAGTGGATTTAACAAGTGACATCAATAAGGGATCATAGCTTTCACCTGGATTCACCTGGTCAGTCTATGTCATGGAAAGAGCAGGTATCCTTAATGTTTTGTACACTCCGTGTATGTGTGTGTGTATACATGTGTCTGTATACTATGTGTATGTGTATATATGTGTGTGTAAGTGTGTAACGTACCAGGTTTTCATTGGTGAGTCGTGTGATCTCATGCTGTAGACTAGCCTCTATGCGTGCCTCTGGTGGGAGCTGCAGGTTCTGGGCCAGCAGCTGTTGTTGACGGTTATTCTCCTCTTTAACACTCTGTAACTCCCCTCGCAACACCTCTACCTCGTTGTCATAGCTACGCCGCTGCTGCTGCATCTGGCCCTCCAACAGTCTGAGAGGAGGGGATGGAGAGAGAAGAAGAGAATCATGCTTCAACTACTATAGGAGGTTGGGAAAGCATGAAGGAGAAAATATGGGATGGAGGGAGCAAGAACAAACAGCCCCACACCACCCCTGGTCCACACACACACACACACACACACACACACACACACACACACACACACACACACACACACACACACACACACACACACACACACACACACACACACACACACACACACACACACACACACGGTTAACCTGTTGGTCTCCTTTAACCCTTCATATACCAGCCACAGCTCTCCGTCCTCATTCAGCCTATGGAAGTCAGCAGTGGGGGATCTGACAAACAAACACAAATGAATGCAACGGAACAGAAAAAAGGCTAAATAAAAAGAGGGAGGTGGGGTGGTGGTGGACTAGGGGAGAAGGGGTGGTGGTGGACTAGGGGAGGTGGGATGATGGTGGACTAGGGGAGGTGGTGGACTAGGGGAGATGGGGTGGTGGTGGACTAGGGGAGGTGGTGGACTAGGGGAGGTGGGGTGGTGGTGGACTAGGGGAGGTGGTGGACTAGGGGAGGTGGGGTGTTGGTGGATTAGGGGAGGTGGGGTGGTGGTGGACTAGAGGAGGTGGGATGATGGTGGACTAGGGGAGGTGGTGGACTAGGGGAGATGGGGTGGTGGTGGACTAGGGGAGGTGGTGGACTAGGGGAGGTGGGGTGTTGGTGGATTAGGGGAGGTGGGGTGGTGGTAGACTAGAGGAGGTGGGATGATGGTGGACTAGGGGAGGTGGTGGACTAGGGGAGATGGGGTGGTGGTGGACTAGGGGAGGTGGGGTGGTGGTGGACTAGAAAAGGTGGGATGATGGTGGACTAGGGGAGGTGGGGTGGTGGACTAGGGGAGGTGGGGTGGTGGTGGACTAGAGAAGGTGGGATGATGGTGGACTAGGGGAGGTGGGGTGGTGGTGGACTAGGGGAGGTGGGGTGGTGGTGGACTAGAGAAGGTGGGATGATGGTGGACTAGGGGAGGTGGGGTGGTGGTGGACTAGAGAAGGTGGGATGATGGTGGACTAGGGGAGGTGGGGTGGTGGTGGACTAGAGAAGGTGGGATGATGGTGGATTAGGGGAGGTGGGGTGGTGGTGGACTAGGGGAGGTGGGGTGGTGGTGGACTAGAGGAGATGGGGTGTTGGTGGATTAGGGGAGGTGGGGTGGTGGTGGACTAGAGAAGGTGGGATGATGGTGGACTAGGGGAGGTGGGGTGGTGGTGGACTAGAGGAGATGGGGTGTTGGTGGATTAGGGGAGGTGGGGTGGTGGTGGACTAGAGAAGGTGGGATGATGGTGGACTAGGGGAGGTGGGGTGGTGGTGGACTAGGGGAGGTGGGGTGGTGGTGGATTAGGGGAGGTGGGGTGGTGGTGGACTAGGGGAGGTGGGGTGGTGGTGGACTAGAGGAGATGGGGTGTTGGTGGATTAGGGGAGGTGGGGTGGTGGTGGACTAGAGAAGGTGGGATGATGGTGGACTAGGGGAGGTGGGGTGGTGGTGGACTAGAGGAGATGGGGTGTTGGTGGATTAGGGGAGGTGGGGTGGTGGTGGACTAGAGAAGGTGGGATGATGGTGGACTAGGGGAGGTGGGGTGGTGGTGGACTAGGGGAGGTGGGGTGGTGGTGGACTAGAGGAGATGGGGTGTTGGTGGATTAGGGGAGGTGGGGTGGTGGTGGACTAGAGAAGGTGGGATGATGGTGGACTAGGGGAGGTGGGGTGGTGGTGGACTAGGGGAGGTGGGGTGGTGGTGGACTAGGGGAGGTGGGGTGGTGGTGGACTAGAGGAGGTGGGGTGGTGGTGGATTAGGGGAGGTGGGGTGGTGGTGGATTAGGGGAGGTGGGGTGGTGGTTAGACTAGGGGAGGTGGGGTGGTGGTTAGACTAGGGGAGGTGGGGTGGTGGTTAGACTAGGGGAGGTGGGGTGGTGGTGGATTAGGGGAGGTGGGGTGGTGGTGGATTAGGGGAGGTGGGGTGGTGGTGGACTAGAGGAGATGGGGTGTTGGTGGATTAGGGGAGGTGGGGTGGTGGTGGACTAGAGAAGGTGGGATGATGGTGGACTAGGGGAGGTGGGGTGGTGGTGGACTAGAGGAGATGGGGTGTTGGTGGATTAGGGGAGGTGGGGTGGTGGTGGACTAGAGAAGGTGGGATGATGGTGGACTAGGGGAGGTGGGGTGGTGGTGGACTAGGGGAGGTGGGGTGGTGGTGGACTAGAGGAGATGGGGTGTTGGTGGATTAGGGGAGGTGGGGTGGTGGTGGACTAGAGAAGGTGGGATGATGGTGGACTAGGGGAGGTGGGGTGGTGGTGGACTAGGGGAGGTGGGGTGGTGGTGGACTAGAGGAGGTGGGGTGGTGGTGGATTAGGGGAGGTGGGGTGGTGGTGGATTAGGGGAGGTGGGGTGGTGGTGGATTAGGGGAGGTGGGGTGGTGGTGGATTAGGGGAGGTGGGGTGGTGGTGGACTAGAGGAGGTGGGGTGATGGTGGACTAGAGGAGGTGGGGTGGTGGTGGACTAGAGGAGATGGGGGACTAGGGGAGGTGGAGTGGTGGTGGACTAGAGGAGGTGGGGTGATGGTGGACTAGAGGAGGTGGGGTGGTGGTGGACTAGAGGAGGTGGGGGACTAGGGGAGGTGGGGTGGTGGTGGATTAGGGGAGATGGGGTACTAGGGGAGGTGGAGTGGTGGTGGACTAGAGGAGGTGGGGGACTAGGGGAGGTGGGGTGATGGTAGACTAGGGGAGATGGGGTGTTGGTGGATTAGGGGAGGTGGGGTGGTGGTGGACTATGGGAGGTGGGGTGGTGGTGGACTAGAGGAGATGGGGTGTTGGTGGATTAGGGGAGGTGGGGTGGTGGTGGACTAGAGAAGGTGGGATGATGGTGGACTAGTGGAGGTGGGGTGTTGGTGGACTAGGGGAGATGGGGTGGTGGTGGACTAGGGGAGGTGGGGTGTTGGTGGACTAGGGGAGGTGGGGTGTTGGTGGATTAGGGGAGGTGGGGTGGTGGTGGACTAGGGGAGGTGGGGTGGTGGTGGACTAGAGGAGATGGGGTGTTGGTGGATTAGGGGAGGTGGGGTGGTGGTGGACTAGAGAAGGTGGGATGATGGTGGACTAGTGGAGGTGGGGTGGTGGTGGACTATGGGAGGTGGAGTGGTGGTGGATTAGGGGAGGTGGGGTGGTGGTGGATTAGGGGAGGTGGGGTGGTGGTGGACTAGAGGAGGTGGGGTGATGGTGGACTAGAGGAGGTGGGGTGGTGGTGGACTAGAGGAGATGGGGGACTAGGGGAGGTGGAGTGGTGGTGGACTAGAGGAGGTGGGGTGATGGTGGACTAGAGGAGGTGGGGTGGTGGTGGACTAGAGGAGGTGGGGGACTAGGGGAGGTGGGGGACTAGGGGAGGTGGGGTGGTGGTGGATTAGGGGAGATGGGGTACTAGGGGAGGTGGAGTGGTGGTGGACTAGAGGAGGTGGGGGACTAGGGGAGGTGGGGTGATGGTAGACTAGGGGAGATGGGGTGTTGGTGGATTAGGGGAGGTGGGGTGGTGGTGGACTATGGGAGGTGGGGTGGTGGTGGATTAGAGGAGATGGGGTGTTGGTGGATTAGGGGAGGTGGGGTGGTGGTGGACTAGAGAAGGTGGGATGATGGTGGACTAGTGGAGGTGGGGTGTTGGTGGACTAGGGGAGATGGGGTGGTGGTGGATTAGGGGAGGTGGGGTGGTGGTGGACTAGAGGAGACGGGTGGTGGTGGACTAGAGGAGATGGGGGACTAGGGGAGGTGGAGTGGTGGTGGACTAGGGGAGGTGGGGTGGTGAGGGACTAGAGGTGGGGTGGTGGTGGACTAGGGGAGGTGGAGTGGTGGTGGACTAGAGGAGACGGGTGGTGGTGGACTAGAGGAGATGGGGGACTAGGGGAGGTGGAGTGGTGGTGGACTAGGGGAGGTGGGGTGGTGAGGGACTAGAGGTGGGGTGGTGGTGGACTAGGGGAGGTGGAGTGGTGGTGGACTAGAGGAGATGGGGTGGTGGTGGATTAGGGGAGGTGGGGTGGTGGTGGACTAGAGGAGACGGGTGGTGGTGGACTAGAGGAGATGGGGGACTAGGGGAGGTGGAGTGGTGGTGGACTAGGGGAGGTGGGGTGGTGAGGGACTAGAGGTGGGGTGGTGGTAGACTAGGGGAGGTGGAGCAGTGGTGGAATAGGGGAGGTGGGGTGGTGGTGGACTAGAGGTGGGGTGGTGGTAGTGGACTAGGGGAGGTGGAGCAGTGGTGGAATAGGGGAGGTGGGGTGGTGGTGGACTAGAGGTGGGAGGGTGGTGGTGGACTAGAGAAGGTGGGGGACTAGGGGAGGTGGAGTGGTGGTGAACTAGGGGAGGTGGGTGGTGAGGGACTAGAGGTGGGGTGGTGGTGGACTAGAGAAGGTGGGGGACTAGGGGAGGTGGAGTGGTGGTGGACTAGGGGAGGTGGGTGGTGAGGGACTAGGGGAGGTGGAGCAGTGGTGGAATAGGGGAGGTGGGGTGGTGGTGGACTAGGGGAGGTGGTGGACTAGGGGAGGTGGTGGACTAGGGGAGGTGGGGTGGTGGTGGACTAGGGGAGAGGGGGGGGGTGGTGGACTAGGGGAGGTGGGGTGGTGGTGGACTATGGGAGGTGGGGTGGTGGTGGACTAGGGGAGGTGGGGTGGTGGTGGACTAGGGGAGGTGGGGTGGTGCAGTCTCATGCTGTTTGTGTGTCAGCTTGTTGTGCTTAGTATTCTGAATCAATGTGTGTTTAGAACAGGGGTTGGAACCAGTTCAGGGAACAGAACCGACAACTGGAAAATAAAGACATTTTTCAAGGAACAGAATCAGAACAAAAGTGATCTATACTGTTCCGGAACAGAACCATTATTTTAAAAGCATGGAACCGGTTAATAACGTAATTTTATTTTCCATGCATTGTTTTTCAGTCCCACAAAAAAACGTAACAAAGTGCATATGCAAAGCCCTCACACTCTGTCACTAAGAAAAGTATTCCAGTGTCCGACTGACAGAAAAGTATTCCAGTGTCCGCCTGACAGAAAAGTATTCCAGTGTCCGCCTGACAGAAAAGTATTCCAGTGTCCGCCTGACAGACAAGTATTCCAGTGTGCGCGTGTGTAGGCTACCTGCCCCTCCCCCTCTGAAAAATAGTCTAGTAGCCTACTGACATTAGAGGTCTGATTCAGAAATTAGGGAGAGAGATTTACAATCAGAGAAGAATCGATTAACCTTTTCAGTGCTAGTTAAGGATACTATAGTTATCATGTTTCACATTGGATTTACTAACTAGAAAAAGTAAAACGTGTTTTTATTTGAATTCTGGTGCCGCTCTGCACATACCAGCTAGCTGGTCCAATGTTAAGATAACTTTCTGAAGTTCAAAGACATTCAAAGTTCCTTCATATAAGCCGCTCTTCCGAAGGTTTAATTCTGTGGGCCTAATTCAGATGATGCATGTCATAACAAGATGCCCACCGTTTCAAGCAAACCCTCCTCCACCCTCTCTCGCTCTCTCCCCACCCGGAAAATGTCAGTCTCATCCAACGCCCTACATTCGTCTGTCCAATGCATGTAAACAGCTTGCCCGCTCCATAGAAAGTTGCTATATCCTCACTGATTGGTGAAGTAATTTAATGTCGAGCTAAATGTTTTAAAAAAAGTCAATTTCAGAGGTTTATACAGGAACAGAAAGGAATGGTATTAATCTTTGCTTTTTGTTGTGTTCGAACCGGTTCAGAACTTTATTTTGCTGGTCGGAACAAAAAAATGTATGGTTCTAGTCAGAACAAAATAATTGGAAAATAATTTTGGTTCCAACCCCTGGTAGAGAACAAGCAAAATGATCAAAGTCTGAAATGACAAGGATTCTTAATGCAACGTAACACACAGGGTGGTAGCAACATGATGGAACTAACAAAACACAACACAGGGAAACACACGGCTGGTAAAGATGCAGGGTTGGTTCCATGCAGAAGAAGACATTTCATAGGAGCTGATTAGTAATTAAGAGTCTGTACATCATTCATGCCTTCAACCTTCAACCCATACGGAGGCTAACCTACTTTAGCTTCAACATGCTAGTTAGATTACCAATGCTATGTAGGCTAACCTAGCTTAGCTTAATTACCATGCTAGTTCGATGACCAATATTACGCAGGCTAACCTAGCTTAGCGTCATCATCATACTAGTTAGCAGGCAGCTTATGCCGCCTTCGCCACTTACAGTACAGTACAGGTTAGGCATCGCACGGCGTGCAAAACAAGCAGACCCATTGCTACTGAAGCAAATCTAGTTTTATCACCTACATAATATATCATTAATATAGATTCAATATCAGCCAGCCATCATCAACTATATTATCCTATCCAATAAAAAGCCTCCGCTCAGTCTTGCTCAATCCCCATTGGTCAGCGTGGCCACGCATGCTCTGCCTCACGATGCAAAGGACACATCTGATTGGTTACCTGAGCCGATTTAGGAGCTCATTGGCTTCTAGTGGTTTATGCAAGAACCTGGGAGATCTGCGCAAAACAGAGAGAGGAGTTCACACACACAGTTCTCAAACACATACAGATCTCACACACACTGAGTGTACTCATGGAGTACATCAGACATACTGGTGGGGAGCTTGTACTGTAATGAGTCCTCTGTGGACCTCTGGGGGGAGGAAGGGAACGAGGGAAGGGGGTGACAGACAGGGGGGAGGGAAAGCGAAAGAAAGAAAATGAAAGAACGTGAGAGAGAAAAAGAAGGAGATAGAGGGGGAGGGAAAGCGAAAGAGAAGGGGAGAGAGAAAGAGATAGAGGGGGAAGGAAAGAAAAAAAGAGAAAGTGAAAGAGAGAAAGGGAGAGAGAGAAAGCGAGAAGGAGAGGGAAAGCGAAGAGAAGGGGAGAGAGAGAAAGCAAGAGAGAGAGAGGAGATACAGAGAGAAGGAGATAGAGGGATGGGGGAGGGAAAGCAAAAGAAAAAAAGAGAGAGAGAGAGAAAGAGAGATGTACCTGTTGGTCTCTTTGAGTCCTAGATAAGCCTGAGTGATTGCACCAGAGTCCTTCATCTTATGGACATCCTCTGCATAGTGCACTGGCTCTGTCATTGTCTCCTGGAGAGAGGGATGACATGGAGGGGGATGAGAGAGGAAAAGAACCACATTCACATGTAGAGAAGACACAACAGAGCATCAGGCAGAGAACAGAGACATTATGACACTATTATTCCACTTTAATCTTGACCCATCCAGTATTGTGAATCTAAAGACAATACATACGGTGGTGTTACATGCAAATAAATCAGTGGCACGTGTGTATGTGTTTAAGCTAGTAATTCCCAGAGCATGCAGTCAGCAGAGTTCTAGTACCTTCTCATCCTTTAGGAAGGCATGGCAGGAGAGAGAAGAGAGGAGAGAGGGATAGAAGGAGAGAAGAGACTGGAGTGTTAGAAGCATTGATAGTGCAGTGGACAGACATGAAAAGGTTTCACGTGTGTGTATGTGTATATATATCTGCGAGACTGTGTGTATATATGCGTGTCTGTGCATGGGTCAGTGTGCATGTGTGTGTGTTTGCACATGTCCGTGTACGTGTGTGTGTGTGTGTGGGTCCCTCCATGTCTCCTACCTTGTGCTGCATGGCCTCCTTCTGTGAGACCAGTTGAGATCGTAGAATCAGCACCTCCTCTTTCCGCACCTCCAGCTCCTCGCACGAGGAGTTCAGTTGGTCCATGAGAACTTTGTAGGGTGGACTTCCTGGTGCCCCCGCCCCAGCGCCTGCATTACCCAGCAGGCTCTGCCTCATTGCGGTCAGGTCGTGCTTCAACTTCTTGTTCTCGGAATCCAGCTCCTGGCGCTGTGGATTAAAGATGGATACCGCCGGCGGCAGACAGAGAGTTAATACACACCCATAGAGATGGAAATGTCAATGCTAAAATGGGTTATATCCATCTAGAGATCTCTAATCATCTATGTATACAACACACTCACCCAGAAAATCCAGTCCCAAAATCAACCCCTAGCCCCATGATGGGCAACTGGCGGCCCCCGGGGCCCTTGAGCCACGAGCTGTTGCCCACCTAAGTCCTAGCCCCTACCCACTACCGTAGATATGAGTAGATTGGATATCTATACAATACCTTGAGAGACTCGTACTCCAGTTCTGCTCCACGTGATTTCTTATGCTCCTCATCATCCTGACAGACAGAGAGGTCCGACAGTAAAGTAAGTAAGACTGTGGTTGTAATACAGCATAGTATTGTAGTAATATTGTGTATTACTGTGGCTGTACCCTGACTCTAGCCCGCTGGAACTGCTCCTCCTTGTTTTCTAGCTCGTTGCGGAGAGAGGATTTCTCCTGCTCCAGCTCGGTCACGCGCTTCTGCAGCTTCAGAGTCAGAGACGTGTCCATGCCCCGGGTCACATCCTGTCACAACAGGAAGTGAGGTCAGAGACAGGAATGACACTGATAGGCGGAGCTTTGGGGCATCGTCGTGGGCATTAAAGACATTAGCTGTCAATCCTAAAACATTACAGAAAGTGTTTTACTGAATGACGACCAATTCTGCAGGGTTGTAGTTGTAATAACTGTTAAAATAACTACAGAACAGGTTGAACCAACATAAACAAGTTTTTTGTAACATTTTCTAATGGTGAGAGGAAGTTCCTTTCTAAGTCCTGCCCCACTCACTTCTCCATGTCGGGAACTTTCTTCTGATTCGGCGAACTCGGAGTTGTAGGTGCACTCTGATCCGTTGCTGCTGTGGGTGGAGTCTGTTCTCCTGTGGCCGGGCTTGGGCACGCTCTGGAGAAAGGAGGGGCAAGGGGACATTAGTGTGTGTTTGTTTGGTGTGTGTCCGTGTAGTATGGCGGGGCAGTGTGGCGTGTGTGTAAGTATGTGTGGTCTGGTTTGGTCCAGTGTTTGTGAGTGTGTGTGGTCTGGTTCGGTCCAGTGTTTGTGTGTGGTCTGGTTCGGTCCAGTGTTTGTGAGTGTGTGTGGTCTGGTTTGGTCCAGTGTTTGTGAGTGTGTGTGGTCTGGTTCGGTCCAGTGTTTGTGAGTGTGTGTGGTCTGGTTTGGTCCAGTGTTTGTGAGTGGTCTGGTTCGGTCCAGTGTTTGTGAGTGTGTGTGGTCTGGCTCGGTCCAGTGTTTGTGAGTGTGTGTGGTCTGGCTCGGTCCAGTGTTTGTGAGTGTGTGTGGTCTGGTTCGGTCCAGTGTTTGTGAGTGTGTGTGGTCTGGTTCGGTCCAGTGTTTGTGAGTGTGTGTGGTCTGGTTCGGTCCAGTGTTTGTGAGTGTGTGTGGTCTGGTTCGGTCCAGTGTTTGTGAGTGTGTGTGGTCTGGTTCGGTCCAGTGTTTGTGAGTGTGTGTGGTCTGGTTCGGTCCAGTGTTTGTGAGTGTGTGTGGTCTGGTTCGGTCCAGTGTTTGTGAGTGTGTGTGGTCTGGTTCGGTCCAGTGTTTGTGAGTGTGTGTGGTCTGGTTCGGTCCAGTGTTTGTGAGTGTGTGTGGTCTGGCTCGGTCCAGTGTTTGTGAGTGTGTGTGGTCTGGCTCGGTCCAGTGTTTGTGAGTGGTCTGGTTCGGTCCAGTGTTTGTGAGTGTGTGTGGTCTGGTTCGGTCCAGTGTTTGTGAGTGTGTGTGGTCTGGTTCGGTCCAGTGTTTGTGAGTGTGTGTGGTCTGGTTCGGTCCAGTGTTTGTGAGTGTGTGTGGTCTGGTTCGGTCCAGTGTTTGTGAGTGTGTGTGGTCTGGCTCGGTCCAGTGTTTGTGAGTGTGTGTGGTCTGGTTCGGTCCAGTGTTTGTGAGTGTGTGTGGTCTGGTTCGGTCCAGTGTTTGTGAGTGTGTGTGGTCTGGTTCGGTCCAGTGTTTGTGAGTGTGTGTGGTCTGGTTCGGTCCAGTGTTTGTGAGTGTGTGTGGTCTGGTTCGGTCCAGTGTTTGTGAGTGTGTGTGGTCTGGTTCGGTCCAGTGTTTGTGAGTGTGTGTGGTCTGGTTCGGTCCAGTGTTTGTGAGTGGTCTGGTTCGGTCCAGTGTTTGTGAGTGTGTGTGGTCTGGTTTGGTCCAGTGTTTGTGAGTGGTCTGGTTCGGTCCAGTGTTTGTGAGTGTGTGTGGTCTGGTTTGGTCCAGTGTTTGTGAGTGTGTGTGGTCTGGTTCGGTCCAGTGTTTGTGAGTGTGTGTGGTCTGGTTCGGTCCAGTGTTTGTGAGTGTGTGTGGTCTGGTTCGGTCCAGTGTTTGTGAGTGTGTGTGGTCTGGTTCGGTCCAGTGTTTGTGAGTGTGTGTGGTCTGGTTCGGTCCAGTGTTTGTGAGTGTGTGTGGTCTGGTTCGGTCCAGTGTTTGTGAGTGTGTGTGGTCTGGTTCGGTCCAGTGTTTGTGAGTGTGTGTGGTCTGGTTCGGTCCAGTGTTTGTGAGTGTGTGTGGTCTGGTTTGGTCCAGTGTTTGTGAGTGTGTGTGGTCTGGTTCGGTCCAGTGTTTGTGAGTGTGTGGTCTGGTTCGGTCCAGTGTTTGTGAGTGGTCTGGTTCGGTCCAGTGTTTGTGAGTGGTCTGGTTCGGTCCAGTGTTTGTGAGTGTGTGTGGTCTGGTTCGGTCCAGTGTTTGTGAGTGTGTGTGGTCTGGTTCGGTCCAGTGTTTGTGAGTGTGTGTGGTCTGGTTTGGTCCAGTGTTTGTGAGTGTGTGTGGTCTGGTTCGGTCCAGTGTTTGTGAGTGTGTGTGGTCTGGTTCGGTCCAGTGTTTGTGAGTGTGTGTGGTCTGGTTCGGTCCAGTGTTTGTGAGTGTGTGTGGTCTGGTTCGGTCCAGTGTTTGTGAGTGTGTGTGGTCTGGCTCGGTCCAGTGTTTGTGAGTGTGTGTGGTCTGGTTCGGTCCAGTGTTTGTGAGTGTGTGTGGTCTGGTTCGGTCCAGTGTTTGTGAGTGTGTGTGGTCTGGTTCGGTCCAGTGTTTGTGAGTGTGTGTGGTCTGGTTCGGTCCAGTGTTTATGAGTGTGTGTGGTCTGGTTTGGTCCAGTGTTTGTGAGTGTGTGTGGTCTGGTTCGGTCCAGTGTTTGTGAGTGTGTGTGGTCTGGTTCGGTCCAGTGTTTGTGAGTGTGTGTGGTCTGGTTCGGTCCAGTGTTTGTGAGTGTGTGTGGTCTGGTTCGGTCCAGTGTTTGTGAGTGTGTGGTCTGGTTCGGTCCAGTGTTTGTGAGTGTGTGTGGTCTGGTTCGGTCCAGTGTTTGTGAGTGTGTGGTCTGGTTCGGTCCAGTGTTTGTGAGTGTGTGGTCTGGTTCGGTCCAGTGTTTATGAGTGTGTGTGGTCTGGTTCGGTCCAGTGTTTGTGAGTGTGTGTGGTCTGGCTCGGTCCCGTGTTTGTGAGTGTGTGGTCTGGTTCGGTCCAGTGTTTGTGAGTGTGTGTGGTCTGGTTCGGTCCAGTGTTTGTGAGTGTGTGTGGTCTGGTTCGGTCCAGTGTTTGTGAGTGTGTGTGGTCTGGTTCGGTCCAGTGTTTGTGAGTGTGTGGTCTGGTTCGGTCCAGTGTTTGTGAGTGTGTGTGGTCTGGTTCGGTCCCGTGTTTGTGAGTGTGTGTGGTCTGGCTCGGTCCCGTGTTTGTGAGTGTGTGGTCTGGTTCGGTCCAGTGTTTGTGAGTGTGTGGTCTGGTTCGGTCCAGTGTTTGTGAGTGTGTGTGGTCTGGTTCGGTCCAGTGTTTGTGAGTGTGTGTGGTCTGGTTCGGTCCAGTGTTTGTGAGTGTGTGGTCTGGTTTGGTCCAGTGTTTGTGAGTGTGTGGTCTGGTTCGGTCCAGTGTTTGTGAGTGTGTGTGGTCTGGTTTGGTCCAGTGTTTGTGAGTGTGTGTGGTCTGGTTTGGTCCAGTGTTTGTGGTCTGGTTTGGTCCAGTGTTTGTGAGTGTGAAAATGTTGACATGCTATGCGTTAGCCTCCTACCACAGAGAGAGTGATTTCTTCCTTGAGGTCGTCGTAGCGTTCCTCCAGTCTCAGGTGTTCTGTAAGGAGGTTCTGGTAGCGAGACCTCTCCTCGTTCAGATCGCTCTCCAACTGCTGAGTCTCCTCCGCTAATGCACGAGTCATTTTCTCTGAAAGGGGGAGGAGGTGGAGATGGGGAGGAGAGAGCACAGAGAGAAGAAGGGAAAGGGGGAGGAGGTGGAGATGGGGAGGAGAGAGCACAGAGAGAAGAAGGGAAAGGGGGAGGAGGTGGAGATGGGGAGGAGAGAGCACAGAGAGAAGAAGGGAAAGGGGGAGGAGGTGGAGATGGGGAGGAGAGAGCACAGAGAGAAGAAGGGAAAGGGGGAGGAGGTGGAGATGGGGAGGAGAGAGCACAGAGAGAAGAAGGGAAAGGGGGAGGAGGTGGAGATGGGGAGGAGAGAGCACAGAGAGAAGAAGGGAAAGGGGGAGGAGGTGGAGATGGGGAGGAGAGAGCAGAGAAGAAGGGAAAGGGGGAGGAGGTGGAGATGGGGAGGAGAGAGCACAGAGAGAAGAAGGGAAAGGGGGAGGAGGTGGAGATGGGGAGGAGAGAGCAGAGAAGAAGGGAAAGGGGGAGGAGGTGGAGATGGGGAGGAGAGAGCACAGAGAGAAGAAGGGAAAGGGGGAGAGAGAGGAGAAAGAAGACAAGTTCAGCACGTGTGGGGAACGTATCATCAATTCTCTGTATGGAACTTCAACAATGAATGTGATTGATCTAAAAGTATTAACACGGAATGTGATTGGTCTAAATATAGTAACAGTGAATGTGATTGGTCTAAAGCTAGTGAATGGTTGGGTACCTGTCATCTGCTGGCTCTGTTCCTTGATCATTCGGTTCAGGTCGTCTTTCTCGGTCTTCAGCAGACCATTCTGCTGCTTCAGCTCTGCTACCATCTTCACACACAGGAGAAAATACTTCAATCAAGTCTACCACAGCCTATTGGTCCAGTAATCCATCAATCATGTGATTTGAGAACACTAGCAGATCTGGGTCAAATAGTTTCAAATACTTAAAGGTGTACTTGATTTGCTGGACCAGTGTGCAGAGGTGGGGGCGTTTTAGAACATTTCCATTGGTTCCAGTGTACAGGGTGAAACAAATCAAGTGCATCTTCAGTATTTGACAGATGTTCTGTATCTGACTTAGGTCTGGACTGTCGGGACATTGGGGTTTAGTTGATTTCACTGGGCTTCTGGAGGACTGCTCTACTGTACTGCACAGCTAGCACTAGTCTACCTGCTATTAACTACACAACCACACCACACGAGTCTACCTGTCTCACCTACACACCCACACTACACTAGTCTACCTGCTATTAACTACACAACCACACCACACGAGTCTACCTGTCTCACCTACACACCCACACTACACTAGTCTACCTGCTATTAACTACACAACCACACTACACGAGTCTACCTGTCTCACCTACACACCCACACTACACTAGTCTACCTGCTATTAACTACACAACCACACTACACGAGTCTACCTGTCTCACCTACACACCCACACTACACTAGTCTACCTGCTATTAACTACACAACCACACCACACTAGTCTACCTGTCTCACCTACACACCCACACTACACTAGTCTACTTGTCTCACCTACACACCCACACTACACTAGTCTACCTGCTATTAACTACACAATCACACTAGTCTACCTGTCTCACCTACACACCCACACTAGTCTACCTGCTATTAACTACACAACCACACTAGTCTACCTGTCTCACCTACACACCCACACTACACTAGTCTACCTGTCTCACCTACACACCCACACTACTCTACCTGTCTCACCTACACACCCACACTAGTCTACCTGTCTCACCTACACACCCACACTACACCAGCCTACCTGTCTCACCTACACACCCACACTACACTAGTCTACCTGTCTCACCTACACATCCACACTACACTAGTCTACCGGTCTCACCTGCACCAAGGCAATGGCCTCCCAGCCCGCCATATGCCCAGTCTGCAGTAGATTCCCCTGGGTCCTAAACCGTTGAACCACGACACACATTACACATTCTTATACAAACTTGTCACACTTCTATAGGGCCACTATGGGAACGATGTATGAAAGGGAGCCATTTAACTGAAATATATCTGAGAAGTGACTGGAGGAGATAAGATGAAGAGATGACTAGAGTGAGCCGTTTTCTATCCCACCACCCTCCTCATCCCTCACCTTTTCCATCTCATCCCTGTACTTGGTAGCCCAGTCCTCTATGGTCTTCTTCTCTTTCTGGGTGGTGGTCAGCTCCTTCCTCAGCCTCTCCAGCTCCTCCAGAAGGGAAGTGACACGGTTGGCGTTGTTCTTGGCTTCCTCTTCTATCCCCTTCAGCTTAGACACCTCTACCTTCAGCTTGTCACTCTCCACCGCGTGGGACGTCTCCAGACAGCTCAGCCGCTCGCTAGTCACACGGTTGTCTTTAGCCTGGGAGAGAGAGAGATCATGTTAATGTAATGTGTGAAGATGCATATTCTGTTCGAGCAGTCACTCTTGGAGGAGAGTTTGTTATCCAGCAGCACAAAGATCCAAAATGGCCACCTGGTTTCTACAGAGCCCCACCTGTTCATCTAACCTCCTCTGCAGCTGCATGATCTTATTCTCCATGCCAACGTTAAGTTTCTTGAAATGTTCAACGGAGCGGGCCTCGATTTTCAGCTTCTTCAGCTCTTTCTTGGCCTTCATCCTCCTGATGCAGCACTGCAGATAGACGATGGCTCGCAGGGATCGCTTGTACCGCTGTCTGGCCAGCCAGCCACGCACGTGTTTCTGGATGAACACAGCTTTGTGGTTACGCAGCAACTGTGGAGAGAGAGGGAGAAAGAGAGAGTTAGTTCCTGTGAATGTAATGTGAGAATTCTGGTGTTCCTGAGCTGTTATTGGTCTCCTGGGCTTCATCTTGCTGTTAATCCACAACAACAAGAGATCTATCTAGTGTCTACTCTTCTACCTAATATAACAGACGAGTGATGTCAGAGACACAGAGAGAGAGAGACACAGAGAGAGAGAGACAAACAGATATCCTGGCAGGGTTATGTTAAAGAGGTCAGCTGTGTGTGTCAGTCAGTGGGACAGTCCCTTACTACTGCCATGTCACCTGACCCTAACATGGCCCCAGTGACCAAAGAGACATCAGCCTAGTTCTCTCCCTAACTCCCAGTAACCAGAGACACCAGCCTAGTTCTCTCCCTAACTCCCAGTAACCAGAGAGACACCAGCCTAGTTCTCTCCCTCCCAGTAACCAGAGACACCAGCCTAGTTCTCTCCCTAACTCCCAGTAACCAGAGACACCAGCCTAGTTCTCTCCCTAACTCCCAGTAACCAGAGAGACACCAGCCTAGTTCTCTCCCTAACTCCCAGTAACCAGAGAGACACCAGCCTAGTTCTCTCCCTAACTCCCAGTAACCAGAGAGACACCAGCCTAGTTCTCTCCCTCCCAGTAACCAGAGACACCAGCCTAGTTCTCTCCCTAACTCCCAGTAACCAGAGAGACACCAGCCTAGTTCTCTCCCTAACTCCCAG
Organism: Salvelinus namaycush; assembly: GCF_016432855.1. NCBI lineage: Eukaryota > Metazoa > Chordata > Actinopteri > Salmoniformes > Salmonidae > Salvelinus > Salvelinus namaycush. The sequence continues at coordinate 7,567,542 of NC_052336.1, forward strand.
TAACCAGAGAGACACCAGCCTAGTTCTCTCCCTAACTCCCAGTAACCAGAGAGACACCAGCCTAGTTCTCTCCCTCCCAGTAACCAGAGACACCAGCCTAGTTCTCTCCCTAATTCCCAGTAACCAGAGACACCAGCCCAGTTCTCTACCTAGCTCCCAGTAACCAGAGAGACACCAGCCTAGTTCTCTCCCTAATTCCCAGTAACCAGAGACACCAGCCCAGTTCTCTACCTAGCTCCCAGTAACCAGAGAGACACCAGCCTAGTTCTCTCCCTAATTCCCAGTAACCAGAGACACCAGCCCAGTTCTCTACCTAGCTCCCAGTAACCAGAGAGACACCAGCCTAGTTTTCTCCCTAACTCCCTGGCAGTGGTTCAGGTATGAGGGTGACCCAAGTCCATCCAACGTTGAACTGGAGTTATTTATAAACCACACTGCTGACAGACATGCAGGACAGCTGTGCTATTAGCTGGCAGTGCTAGGTGTGTGTGTGTGTGTTGGTTCTTCTATCCAAATCTCCACAAATGTCCCTCCACAAAGAGAGTAAAACAAGAAACATGTAGTGTGTGTATACTGTATGTGTCTCTCACCCCTTGGTATTTCTGTCGGGCCATGTATGCTCTGAGGATAGTCTGCATGACCAGGGCAGCAGCCTGCTTCTGTAGGTACAGTTTCCTCTGAACACACATCCTCTGGAACTTCTGGATAGTGATGGCTGCCAGGGTCTGACGCATGTACTTGACCAGACTGGGGCAGGGAGAGAGTGAGAGAGGGGGACAGAGGAGGCAGGAGAGAGGGAGAGGGGAGGGAGAGAGGCAGGGGAGAGAGAGAGGGGAGGCAGGAGAGAGACGTGGGACAGAGGAGACAGAGAAGGTAGGGGAGAAAGAATGTATTCAGGGTAATTGGTGAAAAATGCTGTTGAATTACCATAATTTACCCACCAATAACCTCCAACTGATCCGATTAACAAATCAATCAAATCACAAATAGATATTTATAAAAATGTTCCCACTTCCTACAATACATCAGACAATTCTGATTTGCTCCTTTTCAGGAAGTCATACAGTCTAAACTACTTTTATCTGCATCGTGATTGTCCAGAGGGTGCTGAGTGACAGGTGTGTGCTCCACTGACCAGCGGGCCTGGTGTCCGCGGGTGTATCTCTGGATGGTGATGGCAGCATGCTTCTTGCGGAGGTACTTCTTGCGTACCAGCCAGCAGCGGATGGTCTTCTGGATGCGGACGCACGCCTTCCTCAGCTTATCAGCTCTCAGCTTCTCCAGGTAGGCAACCTGACCAGCCCTGAAGAAGATCTTCGTCTTACCAAACTGGTACTTGTCCTGGTCCTGGAGAGAGACAGAGAGAAACATCCTGTTTTAGGGGATCAGTTTGAGCAAGGTGAGGTCCAGAATTGCTCATAAATCAGGGATGGGCAACTCCAGTCGTGGTCCTGATTGGTGTCACACTTTTGCCCCAGCTAACAAACCTGACTCATCATGCAGTTAGTTTAATCAGCTGGGTTTGCTAGGGATGGGGAGAATGTGTCTCACCCCTCCGGCCCCCGAGAACTGGAGTTGACCATCTCTGACATAAATAATTGGGACGGAAGATGATTTGTAGATCTTTGATTCTGCGCAGTCTGATTGCAATGTAGTTGATCTCAAACAGGCCTGACCTCTAACCCCTGACCCCTCATACCTGCACCAGTTTCTCCAGGACATTCCTACAGGTCAGCCTCCTGTCCGACAGGACGTCCTTCTGCTTCATCAGAACCCGGTAACGACTGAAGAACTCCTGGTAGGTCCACCTGGATGGGAAGCCTGCGGCTGAGATGCGGATGGTTTCCAGAACACCACAGGCTCTGAGCTGCTGCACCGCTCGCTTAGGGTCAAACCTAAAGACAACATTCACCTAACGTTAGGGTCAGACCCACACACAACATTCAGCTCAACCTAAAGACAACGTACACCTAACATTAGGGTCAAACTTAAAGACAATATTCCACTAATGTTAGGGTCAAACCTAAAGACAACATTCCACTAATGTTAGGGTCAAACCTAAAGACAACATTCACATAGTTAATCCAACCATACCAGCCAGACCTGGAGAGAACCATTCAGCCTCATGACATCACAATTACATTCACCTAACATCATCTTGCCAAGTCAGATGGTACTATGGCAACTTAACCAGAGTAGCATGCAGATACTCACGTGAAGGGGAACTTGAGGTCGTTGGGCTTGATGCAGCGAACATAGTGAGGAGTGGTCGCATTCAGAGTCTCCATCAACATAGCCAGAGAGTTCCGGAACTACAGGAGGAGAGGAGAGAGGGAGAAGAGAGGACAGAGGAGAGAGGGAGAAGGGAGGACAGAAACAGAGGACAGAGGAGAGAGAGAAAAGAGAGGACAGAGGAGAGAGGGAGAAGAGAGGACAGAGACAGAGGAGAGAGGGAGAAGAGAGGACAGAGACAGAGGAGAGAGGGAGAAGAGAGGACAGAGACAGAGGGAGAAGAGAGGACAGAAACAGAGGACAGAGGAGAGAGAGAGAAGAGAGGACAGAGGAGAGAGGGAGAAGAGAGGACAGAGACAGAGGAGAAAGGGAGAAGAGAGGACAGAGACAGAGGAGAGAGGGAGAAGAGAGGACAGAGACAGAGGGAGAAGAGAGGACAGAGACAGAGGAGAGAGGGAGAAGAGAGGACAGCGACAGAGGAGAGAGGGAGAAGAGAGGACAGAGACAGAGGAGAGAGGGAGAAGAGAGGACAGAGGAGAGAGGGAGAAGAGGACAGAGGAGAGAGAGAGAAGAGAGGACAGAGACAGAGGAGAGGGAGAGAAGAGAGGACAGAGGAGAGAGGGAGAAGAGAGGACAGAGACATAGGAGAGAGGGAGAAGAGAGGACAGAGACAGAGGAGAGAGGGAGAAGAGAGGACAGAGACAGAGGAGAGAGGGAGAATAGAGGACAGAGGCAGAGGAGAGAGGGAGAAGAGAGGACAGAGGAGAGCGAGAGAAGAGAGGACAGAGACAGAGGAGAGGGAGAGAAGAGAGGACAGAGGAGAGAGGGTGAAGAGAGGACAGAGACATAGGAGATAGGGAGAAGAGAGGACAGAGACAGAGGAGATAGGGAGAAGAGAGGACAGAGACAGAGGAGAAAAACATTTCAGCTATTCTGACTCTGGTTGGCAAGTCCCAACCCTGGTCTGAGTGTCCGTAGGTGTGTGTGTCTATGATCAGTCTACCTGGCAGCCAACAGTCTTCTTGTGCTCCTTGCTGCTTGCTCCAGCAGATCTGATCTGTTTTGGTTTGACACTGAGTCGTGTTCGACCTCCTGGAGCGGTCCCTGTCGGACTGGTCACTTTCTCCTCATCCTGAAACAGCTCCACTAGCAGGTCCAACTACACACACACACACACACAAACAAACATTACTACAAATAAGACACTGTTCTTAATTGACTTATATATATATATATATGACTTGTATAAATAAAAAGGTAGCAGCATCCAACAGACAGTTACGTCACAAACTTGCTCAGCTAATAGTTTGCATTGTTAGCCATAGGTATCTGTGGGAGGCTTATTCATACCATCCTTTCTATCTAACAATCTAAAATGACAACAAAGAACATTGTACATGTTATGGTTCAAGGAGAAAGCGATTGGTTATTGTGTTCTCTGTATTGTGGTTGGTTAAGATGGGGAGAGGGCCACAGTGCAGCCCCCCCCCCCGGGGTAGTCTCCAGTGCTGCAGGGTCCGTTCAGCCCCCCCCCCCCGGGTATCTCCAGTGCTGCTGCGTCTGTTCAGCCCCCCCCCCCCCGGGGTAGTCTCCAGTGCTGCAGCGTCCGTTCAGCCCCCCCCAGGTAGTCTCCAGTGCTGCTGCGTCCGTTCAGCCCCCCCGGGGTAGTCTCCAGTGCTGCTGCGTCCGTTCAGCCCCCCCGGGGTAGTCTCCAGTGCTGCTGCGTCTGTTCAGCCCCCCCCCCCCTGGGTAGTCTCCAGTGCTGCAGCGTCCGTTCAGCCCCCCCCAGGTAGTCTCCAGTGCTGCTGCGTCCGTTCAGCCCCCCCCGGGGTAGTCTCCAGTGCTGCTGCGTCTGTTCAGCCCCCCCCCCCCCTGGGTAGTCTCCAGTGCTGCAGCGGCCGTCCAGCCCCCCCCGGGGTAGTCTCCAGTGCTGCTGCGTCTGTTCAGCCCCCCCCGGGGTAGTCTCCAGTGCTGCAGCGTTCGTTCAGCCCCCCCCGGGGTAGTCTCCAGTGCCGCTGCGTCCGTTCAGCCCCCCCCGGGGTAGTCTCCAGTGCTGCTGCGTCTGTTCAGCCCCCCCCCCCCCGGGGTAGTCTCCAGTGCTGCTGCGTCCGTTCAGCCCCCCCCGGGTAGTCTCCAGTGCTGCAGCGTCCGTTCAGCCCCCCCCGGGTAGTCTCCAGTGCTGCAGCGTCCGTTCAGCCCCCCCCGGGGTAGTCTCCAGTGCCGCTGCGTCCGTTCAGCCCCCCCCCCCCCCCCCGCCACATACTTAAGTGCCATTTGAGCTGATGTGAGACCACGGTGAGGAAGAATGAATGGTGTGGGTTAGTAAGATAGAGGGTTAGAAAGATAGAAAGAACTAACGAAGGTTGAGACAGAAAGAGGGTAAATGAGGAGGGCAGCATGTTTACCTTTAGCTGTTTAACGGTTGTTGTCATGACGGGACAGACACATGGACAACAGATGTAAAACAAACAACACAACGACAAAATAAAGATTAACCAAAAATGAAAGAAACCTAGGAATTCAAAATAATTTCAGTACACACATCTAAAACATATTCAAAGTATAATTGATATAAAAGTAGAAATGCAAATCAAAGGGCCATCAGAACAGGCAGGGTAGGTGTCATGGTGTCTGCGGACCAAGGCTGTTTGTAATGATAACACGGCATCAGACCATAGACGTGGCACAATGTCTGACGGCTCAGACAGCAGAACACATGACTGAGCCGTCTCTTCGCTGATGGTAGGCACAGAAGGAATGTGTGTTTATTGTCGACACAAACACACACAGAACCATGAGGATGGGTTGAAATGCTAGATTTCTATAGCTTCATTCTCATTAAAGAGTCATTATCACTTCTACACCATTACTGGTTAGTCAAGCTGGTTTCCATGGCAACACACACGTACACACACATACACGCACACAGTATTGCCATGGATGATTGTTCCAGTGTAGTTAACCCTGTGTGTGTTTAAGGTGTTAGGGGTTAAAGGAGTGTTTTAACCCTTACCCCTCTCTGCTGCTGCTGGCCTCTACAACAGAACAACGGGCAGAGTGAGTCTTTATACACACACACGCATACACACACACACTGCAAGGCCTATTTGGTGGACAGAAAATGTCTCCAACTGTGTGCACATCATCATTACACCACATGGACAGCTGATGGTGCTGTTTCTCCTGACCTTCACTGGGTTCCCTGTCGGAGGTCATTCAGTGAGACAACACAGACTGTCAAACATACGCACTAATGAGAAAGTCATCAAATGTGTGTGTGTTACCTGTTGAATGTGCAGTGCGTGTGTGTGTTACCCATTGAACGTGCAGTGTGTGTGTGTGTTACCCATTGAATGTGCGGTGTGTGTGCGTGTTACCCATTGAATGTGCGGTGTGTGTGTGTGTTACCCATTGAACGTGCAGTGTGTGTGTGTGTTACCCATTGAATGTGCAGTGTGTGTGTGTGTTACCCATTGAACGTGCAGTGTGTGTGTGTGTTACCCATTGAACGTGCAGTGTGTGTGTGTGTTACCCATTGAACGTGCAGTGTGTGTGTGTGTTACCCATTGAACGTGCAGTGTGTGTGTGTGTTACCCATTGAACGTGCAGTGTGTGTGTGTGTTACCTGTTGAATGTGCGGTGTGTGTGCGTGTTACCCATTGAACGTGCAGTGTGTGTGTGTGTGTTACCCATTGAACGTGCAGTGTGTGTGTGTGTGTGTGTGTTTGGCAGGGACACACACCTTGCTGGCCTTCAGGACATTGATCTGCTCTTCATTCACTGTGTCCTTGTTCTTCTCCAGAAAGCCATCACACTGGTACTGCACCTGGACACAACAGTTAGAAAATAAAGTCATTTTGCTGACACTTTTATCCAAAGTGATTTTCAGAACTGTCAATTTTGACTCAGATTATCAATCAGAACTGTCAACTTTGACTCAGATTATTGTCAATTTTGACTCAGATTATCAATCAGAACAGCATTCATTTTATTCATAGAGTGAACCCGCTCACTTCCCTCTCTCTGTAACCGGACACTGAGACTAAAACAGAACTCAGCAGTACTGGGTCAGCCAAGACATCAACACTGCACACACAACACACAGTGATCAGTACCTTGTCAGCGAAGTGCTGTATGATGAAGGCTTTGTTGGACATGCGAGGTTTCTCAAACAGAGAGCAGGTCTTCAGATGGGTGTTATACAGCTTCTGGGCCCACGAGTCATCTGAACCTTTAGGCATCTGGACACACAGAACACTGGTTCACACTAGTTACTCTGGATGTGTGTGTGTCTGTGTTATGGGTGTCTGTGTGCACCTCTGCACCTCACCTTATGTATGTATGTATGTATGTATGTATGTATGTATGTATGTATGTATGTATGTATGTATGTATGTATGTATGTATGTATGTGTGTATGTATGTACAGTGGGGCAAAAAAGTATTTAGTCAGCCACCAATTGTGCAAGTTCTCCCACTTAAAAAGATGAGAGAGGCCTGTAATTTTCATCATAGGTACACTTCAACTATGACAGACAAAATGAGAATTTTTTTTCCAGAAAATCACATTGTAGGATTTTTTATGAATTTATTTGCAAATTATGGTGGAAAATAAGTATTTGGTCAATAACAAAAGTTTCTCAATACTTTGTTATATACCCTTTGTTGGCAATGACAGAGGTCAAACGTTTTCTGTAAGTCTTCACAAGGTTTTCACACACTGTTGCTGGTATTTTGGCCCATTCCTCCATGCAGATCTCCTCTAGAGTAGTGATGTTTTGGGGCTGTTGCTGGGCAACACGGACTTTCAACTCCCTCCAAAGATTTTCTATGGGGTTGAGATCTGGAGACTGGCTAGGCCACACCAGGACCTTGAAATGCTTCTTACGAAGCCACTCCTTCGTTGCCCGGGCGGTGTGTTTGGGATCATTGTCATGCTGAAAGACCCAGCCACGTTTCATCTTCAATGCCCTTGCTGATGGAAGGAGGTTTTCACCCAAAATCTCACGATACATGGCCCCATTCATTCTTTCCTTTACACGGATCAGTCGTCCTGGTCCCTTTGCAGAAAAACAGCCCCAAAGCATGATGTTTCCACCCCCATGCTTCACAGTAGGTATGGTGTTCTTTGGATGCAACTCAGCATTCTTTGTCCTCCAAACACTTTTTGTCCTTTTTTACCAAAAAGTTATATTTTGGGTTCATCTGGCCATATGACATTCTCCCAATCTTCTTCTGGATCATCCAAATGCTCTCTAGCAAACTTCAGACGGGCCTGGACATGTACTGGCTTAAGCAGGGGGACACGTCTGGCACTGCAGGATTTGAGTCCCTGGCGGCGTAGTGTGTTACTGATGGTAGGCTTTGTTACTTTGGTCCCAGCTCTCTGCAGGTCATTCACTAGGTCCCCCCGTGTGGTTCTGGGATTTTTGCTCACCGTTCTTGTGATCATTTTGACCCCACGGGGTGAGATCTTGCGTGGAGCTCCAGATCGAGGGAGATTATCAGTGGTCTTGTATGTCTTCCATTTCCTAATAATTGCTCCCACAGTTGATTTCTTCAAACCAAGCTGCTTACCTATTGCAGATTTAGTCTTCCCAGCCTGGTGCAGGTCTACAATTTTGTTTCTGGTGTCCTTTGACAGCTCTTTGGTCTTGGCCATAGTGGAGTTTGGAGTGTGACTGTTTGAGGTTGTGGACAGGTGCCTTTTATACTGATAACAAGTTCAAACAGGTGCCATTAATACAGGTAACGAGTGGAGGACAGAGGAGCCTCTTAAAGAAGAAGTTACAGGTCTGTGAGAGCCAGAAATCTTGCTTGTTTGTAGGTGACCAAATACTTATTTTCCACCATAATTTGCAAATAAATTCATAAAAAATCCTACAATGTGATTTTCTGGATTTTCTTTCTCATTTTGTCTGTCATAGTTGAAGTGTACCTATGATGAAAATTACAGGCCTCTCTCATCTTTTTAAGTGGGAGAACTTGCACAATTGGTGGCTGACTAAATACTTTTTTGCCCCACTGTATGTATGTATATATCTATTATGTATATGTGTGTGTGTGTGTGTATGTGTATGTGTGCCTCTGCATTATGTGTGTGTGTGTGTGTGTCTGTGTTATGGGTGTCTGTGTGCGCCTCTGCATTACGTATGTATGTATGTATGTATGTATGTATGTATGTATGTATGTATGTATGTATGTATGTATGTATGTATGTATGTATGTATGTATGTATGTGTGTGTGTGTGTGTGTACCTTGCACTCTTCGTCCAGCAGGTCTAGTACCCCCATCTTGGCCTCTATGAGGTTGATACATGGCTGGTTATCATAGAAGTCTATCAGAGTCCAGGGAATCTGCTCCTTCAAATACTCCTCCTGCTCCAGCTTGAACACATGCTGTAGATAGGAGAGGGGAGGAGAAAGAGGAGAGGAAAGGAGCGGAGGGGAGGAGAGAGAGAGGAGTGGAAAGGAAAGGAGGGGAGAGGATAGGAGAGGGGAGGAGAAAGAGGGAGATGAAAGGAGAGGAGGGGAGAAGAGAGGGGAGTGGAAAGGAAAGGAGGGGAGAGGATAGGAGAGGGGAGGAGAAAGAGGAGAGGAAAGGAGAGGAGAAGAGAGGGGAGTGGAAAGGAGAGGAAAGGAGAGGGCAGAGGAAAGGAAAGGAGAGGGGAGAGGAAAAGGGAGGGGAGAGGAGAGGAGAGGGGAGGGGAGAAGAAAGGAGAGGAGAGGAGAGGAGAGGAGAGAGAAGGTCAGCATGTACAGAGAGGATCACATTGTTACTCTGCATCAATAACCAAAGATATCAAACTATTTATATTGTTATTTTGGAATACTTTTACACACTAACAGGGTTATTTAGACAACGGCACCACAGGAGTTCAGTTTCAGACAGGACACACACACTTTTCTCACCATGTTAAACTGCTGTTGCAGTTTCTCGTTAGCATAGTTGATACAGAACTGTTCAAAACTGTTGATCTCAAACGTCTCAAACCTGGAGAGCAGAGGAGAGGTCAGAGAGTGACTGTCTCTCACACACACACACACACACACACACACACACACACACACACACACACACACACACACACACACACACACACACACACACACACACACACACACACACACACACACACACACACACACACACACACACACACAACCCACCCATAGATATCCAGGACTCCTATGAAGGAGTGCTGTTTGACGGTGGCGCGCAGAGATTTGTTGACATGGTCCACGATCCAGTTGAAGACTTTGGCGTAGATGTGTTTGGCGAGCGCGTCGCGGGCATTGGAGGCTTGCAGCCGAGGGATGGGCTTGATGTAGGTCTCCTGGGCTGTCTTCAGCTTCTTGTGGCACAGCCAATGAGACATGTCCTGGTAGGTCACGCCCATCAGCTCACAGAACACCGTCAGGTGGCGGTTATTGGGCTGAGAGAGAGGGATTCATGGTCATTTCAATCAATTGCTCAATTCGTCTTTCTGCTATTCTTTCCATCTCCTTAAACCTTCTTAACCATCTTGGAGAAGGTCCAAGGTCCCTCCCCTCAGACCTTCTTCTCCAATGGGTTTTGAGAAGGAGGTGAGGATAGAGGATGCGAGGAAGTGAGTCAAGACGATTTGAGAAAGAGTCAATCATTAGGAGAGGTCAGAGGTTTAATAATAGAGGTTAGAGGTCAGAGAGGTTGGAGGTGTCTCCTTACAGGTATGATGCTGCTGTCAGAGTCTCGGTCCTTGATCTCCACGTTGCCCAGATGTAAGATGGCAGCCAGGACCTGGAACAGCCCCTTCTGGTTCAACTCGTTGATGCCTGAACACAAACACACACAAAATAATACTATCAAAATCAACACTACACTAAAAACCAAAATGGGACAGAGTAAATGACTGCCTGGGAAATGTTCATGTGTGTGTGTGTGTGTGTGTGTGTGTGTGTGTGTGACCAAGGACAGTAGGGTATCTTAGCGCTAAGAGCATTGGGCCAGTAACCGAAAGGTAGCTGGTTTGAATATACAAGTCGACAAGGTGAAAATCTGTCTATGTTCACTTGAGAAAGACACTAAAACCTAATTTACTCCAGGGGCGCAACACTACTATGGCTGACCCTGTAAAACAGCACGTTTCACTGCACCTATCCAGTGTATGTGACAATTAAACCTAGTTGTGTGTGTATATATTACCTAGCAGTGAGAAGGAATGTCAGGTGTGTGTGTGTATATATTACCTAGCAGTGAGAAGGAATGTCAGGTGTGTGTGTGTATATATTACCTAGCAGTGAGAAGGAATGTCAGGTGTGTGTGTGTATATATTACCTAGCAGTGAGAAGGAATGTCAGGTGTGTGTGTGTATATATTACCTAGCAGTGAGAAGGAATGTCAGGTGTGTGTGTGTATATATTACCTAGCAGTGAGAAGGAATGTCAGGTGTGTGTGTGTATATATTACCTAGCAGTGAGAAGGCATGTCAGGTGTGTGTGTGTATATATTACCTAGCAGTGAGAAGGCATGTCAGGTGTGTGTGTGTATATATTACCTAGCAGTGAGAAGGCATGTCAGGTGTGTGTGTGTATATATTACCTAGCAGTGAGAAGGAATGTCAGGTGTGTGTGTGTATATATTACCTAGAAGTGAGAAGGAATGTCAGGTGTGTGTGTGTATATATTACCTAGCAGTGAGAAGGCATGTCAGGTGTGTGAGTGTATATATTACCTAGCAGTGAGAAGGCATGTCAGGTGTGTGTGTGTATATATTACCTAGCAGTGAGAAGGCATGTCAGGTGTGTGTGTGTGTATATATTACCTAGCAGTGAGAAGGCATGTCAGGTGTGTGTGTGTATATATTACCTAGCAGTGAGAAGGCATGTCAGGTGTGTGTGTATATATTACCTAGCAGTGAGAAGGAATGTCAGGTGTGTGTGTGTATAATTTACCTAGCAGTGAGAAGGCATGTCAGGTGTGTGTGTGTGTATATATTACCTAGCAGTGAGAAGGAATGTCAGGTGTGTGTGTGTGTATATATTACCTAGCAGTGAGAAGGCATGTCAGGTGTGTGTGTGTATATATTACCTAGCAGTGAGAAGGCATGTCAGGTGTGTGTGTGTATATATTACTTAGCAGTGAGAAGGCATGTCAGGTGTGTGTGTATATATTACCTAGCAGTGAGAAGGAATGTCAGGTGTGTGTGTGTATATATTACCTAGCAGTGAGAAGGAATGTCAGGTGTGTGTGTGTATATATTACCTAGCAGTGAGAAGGAATGTCAGGTGTGTGTGTGTGTATATATTACCTAGCAGTGAGAAGGAATGTCAGGTGTGTGTGTGTATATATTACCTAGCAGTGAGAAGGAATGTCAGGTGTGTGTGTGTATATATTACCTAGCAGTGAGAAGGAATGTCAGGTGTGTGTGTGTGTATATATTACCTAGCAGTGAGAAGGCATGTCAGGTGTGTGTGTGTATATATTACCTAGCAGTGAGAAGGCATGTCAGGTGTGTGTGTATATATTACCTAGCAGTGAGAAGGAATGTCAGGTGTGTGTGTGTATATATTACCTAACAGTGAGAAGGAATGTCAGGTGTGTGTGTGTATATATTACCTAACAGTGAGAAGGAATGTCAGGTGTGTGTGTGTATATATTACCTAGCAGTGAGAAGGAATGTCAGGTGTGTGTGTGTGTATATATTACCTAGCAGTGAGAAGGAATGTCAGGTGTGTGTGTGTATATATTACCTAGCAGTGAGAAGGAATGTCAGGTGTGTGTGTGTATATATTACCTAGAAGTGAGAAGGAATGTCAGGTGTGTGTGTGTATATATTACCTAGCAGTGAGAAGGCATGTCAGGTGTGTGTGTGTATATATTACCTAGCAGTGAGAAGGAATGTCAGGTGTGTGAGTGTATATATTACCTAGCAGTGAGAAGGAATGTCAGGTGTGTGTGTATATATTACCTAGCAGTGAGAAGGCATGTCAGGTGTGTGTGTGTATATATTACCTAGCAGTGAGAAGGCATGTCAGGTGTGTGTGTGTATATATTACCTAGCAGTGAGAAGGCATGTCAGGTGTGTGTGTGTATATATTACCTAGCAGTGAGAAGGAATGTCAGGTGTGTGTGTATATATATTACCTAGCAGTGAGAAGGAATGTCAGGTGTGTGTGTGTATATATTACCTAGCAGTGAGAAGGCATGTCAGGTGTGTGTGTGTATATATTACCTAGCAGTGAGAAGGCATGTCAGGTGTGTGTGTGTATATATTACCTAGCAGTGAGAAGGAATGTCAGGTGTGTGTGTGTATATATTACCTAGCAGTGAGAAGGCATGTCAGGTGTGTGTGTGTATATATTACCTAGCAGTGAGAAGGCATGTCAGGTGTGTGTGTATATATTACCTAGCAGTGAGAAGGAATGTCAGGTGTGTGTGTGTATATATTACCTAGCAGTGAGAAGGCAATGTCAGGTGTGTGTGTGTATATATTACCTAGCAGTGAGAAGGCATGTCAGGTGTGTGTGTGTATATATTACCTAGCAGTGAGAAGGAATGTCAGGTGTGTGTATATATTACTACCTAGCAGTGAGAAGGCATGTCAGTGTGTGGTGTATACATTACTAGCAGTGAGAAGGAATGTCAGGGTGTGTGTGATATATATTACCTAGCAGTGGAGAAGGAATGTCAGGTTGTGTGTGTGTATATATTACCTAGCAGTGAGAGGAATGTCAGGTGTGTGTGTGTATATATTAACCTAGCAGTGAGAAGGAATGTCAGGTGTGTGTGTGTATATATTACCTAGCAGTGAGAAGGCATGTCAGGTGTGTGTGTATATATTACCTAGCAGTGGAGAAGGAATGTCAGGTGTGTGTGTGTATATATTACCTAGCAGTGAGAAGGAATGTCAGGTGTGTGTGTGTATATATTACCTAGCAGTGAGAAGGCATGTCAGGTGTGTGTGTGTATATATTACCTAGCAGTGAGAAGGAAATGTCAGGTGTGTGTGTGTATATATTACCTAGCAGTGAGAAGGAATGTCAGGTGTGTGTGTATATATTACCTAGCAGTGAGAAGGCATGTCAGGTGTGTGTGTATATATTACCTAGCAGTGAGAAGGAATGTCAGGTGTGTGTGTGTATATATTACTAGCATGAGAAGGATGTCAGGTGTGTGTGTGTATATATTACCTAGCAGTGAGAAGGATGTCAGGTGTGTGTGTGTATATATTACCTAGCAGTGAGAAGGAATGTCAGGTGTGTGTGTGTATATATTTACCTAGAAGTGAGAAGGAATGTCAGGTGTGTGTGGTATATATTACCTAGAAGTGAGAAGGAATGTCAGGTGTGTGTGTATATA